>NW_008689695.1:49063-88362 GCF_000695815.1 Acanthisitta chloris | reverse complement strand
TCCCTAGAGATCACTTCTGCATAGCTTGGGACTTGACATTCTGAGATTCAGTTCTAGTTTGTCTGAAGGTAGCACATGCTCTTTTTTACTGCATTCCATATTTTCAGGCTATCTAAACTGGGGAAATGTCTGCTGCAGTTATGTTAGCCTGCTGAGAAGATTTGTGAGTCCTAACACTTGGGCAATCTGGCAATGCTGTGTGAAAGGGTAATCGTGCCCTGGAGCACTTGAATCAGTTTCTACTCTAACAATTCAGGTGGTAGAAATAACTGATGGCCCACTTCAAGCATTTTGAATCATAGAATCATAGAATCAACCAAGTTGGAAAAGACCTCCAAAATTACCAAGTTCAACCCTCCTTCTGTGGTTACTAGCCCATGGCACTAAGTGCCACATCCAGTCTCATCTTGAAAACCTCCAGGGACAGTGAATCCACCACCTCCCTGGGCAGCCCATTCCAATGCCTGACTACTCTCTCTGTAAAATATCTCTTCCTAATAGCCAACCTAAACCTCCCCTGGCAGAACTTGAGTCTGTGCCCTCTTGTCCTCCTGCTGGTTGCCTGGGAGAAGAGAACAACCTCCACCTGACTACAACCTCCTGTCAGGGAGTTGTAGAGGGCAATAAGGTCTCCCCTGAGCCTCCTCTTCTCCAGGCTGAACCACCTCAGCTCCCTCAGCCTCTCCCCATAGCACTTGTGCTCAAGTCCCCTCAACAGCCTCATTGCTCTTCTCTGGACCTGCTCCAGCACCTCAATGTTTCTCCTGACCTGATGGGCCCAGAACTGTGCACAGGACTCAAGGTGTGACCTCACCAGTGCCGAGTCCACGGGCAGAATCACCTCTCTGGTCCTGCTGACCACACTGTTCCTGATCCAGGCCAGGATGCCATTGGCCTTCTTGGCCACCTGAGCACACTGCTGGCTCATGTTCAGCTTTTTGTCTATCACTGGTGACATGGAAAAGCATTTTGGTTGCTGACAGAATCCTTGAATAGGGATATAGGTTGTATTTTGGATAATAAAGGGAAGATAAATTGCCAAGTGCTTGAAAATCAGTCTTAATTTCTATGTTGATAAGGCTGTTTAAATGTTCAGTCACTAAGTCTAGCTTATTTTACAAAGGACAAAAAGTCTGTACCTCAGTAACAGCAGCTTCTTGGGTTTTTTTTCATTTCAGGGACCAACAGAACCAAAGGAAGAAGCTTCGCTGGCCACAAAGTTGCAGAGACAGAGAATGACGCTGAAGATGTATACAAAGTGGATGAATTTGCAGCAAAAGTCCTCACAGGAAAGCTGACTACAGTTTTTCTTCCCATTGTCTATATCTTTTCCTTCGTAATTGGTTGGCCAAGTAATGCCATAGCCCTCTATGTCTTTTTTTCCCAAGCAAAGAAGAAGCATCCAGCTGTGATTTACATGGTTAACTTGGCACTATCAGACCTTCTTTTTGTTGTCTGGTTCCCACTGAAGATTGCATACCACCTAAATGGCAATAACTGGGTGTTTGGTGAAGAATTCTGCAAAGTCTTTGTTGTAGCTTTCTATGGAAATATGTACTGCTCCATCCTCTTTATGACATGCCTCAGTGTACAACGGTGTTGGGTTGTAGTGGACCCCATAGCACACTCAAGAAAGAAATCAGAAATTGCCTTGATCATCTCCATTGCTATCTGGATGCTGGTTTTTTCAAGCACCTGTCCATTGTTCCTTGTTGATCAGACTGCATATATTTCAAATCTCAACATCACTACCTGCCACGATGTGTTGTCTGAAAATGTTTTGGCCAATTATATGTTCTATTACTTCCTCTCAGTTGCAATTGCACTCTTCCTCATCCCAGCTGTCATCACTGCTGGCTCATACATAGTCATGATAAAGACTCTGAGCACCTCCATGGTAGATGTAAGCACTGGGAAGAAACGAAGAAGGGCAATCAAACTCATTATTGTTGTTCTTTTCATGTATCTCATCTGTTTCACACCTAGCAACGTGCTGATCGTTGCACACTATTTGCTTCTCAAAGTCTACTGCCAGAGCTATCTGTATGCCTTCTACATAACTGCGCTGTGCCTTTCTGCCCTGAACAGTTGCATTGATCCATTCATCTATTACTACATTTCAAAAGACTTCAGAAACAACCTCAAAAATGCTCTTCTCTGCCGAAGTGTGAGAACCACACGGAGGATGCAAGTATCTCTCTCATCAAGCAGATCCACCAAGAAAACAAGTTCTTATAATTCAAGTTCAATGAGGACCAATAAGTCAACCTACTGAGTCAAATCCTAGAAAAGTGAACTTTTATTATTACTGGTGAAAGGATGTGAGTGACCAGAGAGTTGTTTTGTACAAGAGAGCCTGAAGAAGCCTCTCTGCATTTTAATTACATTGAAGCCTGAAATTTGGAACTGGCAGCTGCTTATTCCATGCAGAAGTCATAAGCAGATAAACCTTCCTGCTAGACTGGAGGAAAGAAAAGACATTTCAGATGCTCTTCAAAAATGCTGCTGGTCCAGAAGTGAGTTCCAGTTGAAGACATTCTTGTTCAATACAAAGGTTTCTAAAAGGAAAATATCTCTAGAATGTTATGTAGTGTTGTTAGCATATTTAATTAACAGATAAATCTGTTTTGTTTAAATCTGTTCTTTTTTTTGTATTAAGCAGCTGAACAGATTGTGTGTGTGTAGGACGTTGCTCTGTATACCTGCTTACACTGAACATTATTTGGAGCTGTAGAGAGAAGAAGAGGAGAAACCATTTCACCATCTTGGTGTAGAATACTCATTATCTTTAGTATAATGTAATTTTTATACTGTTTTCCAAGTTACTGTGCTGTAAATACTAACATGGCAGAAGCTTGTAATATTATCCTATTAACAAGCTGAACTTGTTACCAGCTATTGCTGAGATTAAATGTTAGTTGAGTTTATCCACTGTTACCACTTGCCAGTACCTGATCTCAGATGGGGATATATAACAAAGTTTTGATGACTTGCTCTCTGATTTTATATAATGTACCTTGTATTTTTTAAGCTATCTAAATATGATTTTTTTTATGACACATTTGAGTTGGTTCCTTTATTTTACTCTTTTACATGTGCTTCAAAATGTTGAGTAGTTCACCTTGCCTGGCTTCATGTGACAGAGATACTATTCCTAACAGTGGATGAGAAACATGACAACTGTAGCTGTACTGTCTAAATAGGTAAAGGAGGATTTACCTAATGATGCATTGCTTTAGAGAACAATGAAAGTAGGATGATTTGTGATGGTATTTCAGAGGAACAACCTAAAATAGCGACATGTATTAACTTCTGTCTCATTGAGGACCAGAGGGTTTACAGCCCTGTAGGTGATGTGGAACGATAAAAGTTTCACAGGCACAAACAGTTTTCCTGTTTCCTGACAAATTCAGGGAAATACTTGCACATTTATTACATATTATGTAGTCATGCAGCATTCTTAGTGGAAAATAACTGCACATCAGAGGCCAGAGTTCACTGGAAGGATTTAGGAGGAGAGGGTTGCACCATCTTAGCAAACCCTGTCTGAACTGTTCCCTTAGTCTGTGCGTGATAAAGTATGAGTATGTCCTTTACCTTGCTAAACAGCCTAGTGTGCTTCCTGCTCTGTGTATGGTACTGAGCAGTATGGAGGAAGGGCAACTAGTTCAAGTGATTACAGCCCTGCTTGTGCTCTGTCAGGAGTCCAAGTGTTATAGGTTGGATATTGTAAAGAGGATAAAAGGTCTGTGTGTGTCTATGTAATACCATAAAGAGAGTGATTATGATTCATGGATGACTGGTAAGTGGTTAAAACCCAATCTACTTAATTTAGCCAGTCTTTTAGGAGAAGAGATTTATGTCTTGTCATTATTAAATTAGAAGTGTACCAAGTACCATTTGTATGTCTATGCTCTTACACTTCATTCTTCCTTTCCTGTCAAACAATCAGACCACTCCATTGCAGCTCATGGAGTGAAGTGTTGATCCTCTTGACCATTTCTCCCTTCCAGCCTTGTTCCTCTATGGATTGGCAAAGCAGGTTGCAAGGAAGGACCTTTCTTACCTGCAGCAACAGTGGAGGTCTGCCAGTGACACATGTAAGAGTTAGACAGTCCTGCAGTGCGTTAAAAGCAATTTGAGAAAAAAGGTTTTAATGAGCAGAGTGATTTATTTTAAAAGGAGGTTGTACTATCATAGAATCATAGTATTTGAGGTTTGGAATGGACCTTACAGATCATTTAGTCCCAACCCCCTGCCATGGGCATGGACACCTCCTCACTACATCAGGTTGCTCAAGGCTTCGTTCAGCCTGGCCTTGAACACTGCCAGGGTTGGAGCAGCCCCCACATCCCTGGGCAACTTGTGCCAGTGTCTCACCACCCTCACAGAAAAAAACTTGTTTCTAATATCTAACCTAAACTTCCCTTCCTTCAGTTTGAATACTATTCAAAGAGCTCACAGTCACTTCAGTGAAGGTTTCCCTTCTGTAGATGCATCGCAAGTCCTGGTCCTGAATTTAGCATTAATTACTTTGCTCCAATTAACAGGCAGACCAGGCTGATTGTTCAGTTGATTTGAATCAGATCCTTGAACTGATAACTGTATGCTTGTGCAGCCAGGTAGCAATGGGTTAAGAACATGTAGCCCCGGAGGGTGGAGCTGGTTGCTTAAACCTTTCTTTTTAGGACTGTACCCCTGGGCAGGTTTGGTTGTTATAAAGGTGATTGTCTTCAGCTAACAGTAAATATATCCCTGAATCAGTGCCAACTTTGCAATTCAGACACCAAGAGATACAAAAGAAAGTGTCTTTACCTATGGCTGACTAAAGGTTTGGATGCTAAAAAAAATCAGTGTGAATTCCATGAAAGACCAGGGAAAATCAGTGTAATTTATGTGCATGATGTTATGTTTTCACAAGCAGCTCGAGCACATGCCCCTGCAAAGAGTAGACTAGTCTTTCCCCTAACCTAATTGCTTGACCACAGTGTTCCCCCATACTGTCAAAAGCATGTGTGACCTTGGAGTGCATTGGATCAGTTTTGGGTTAAAGTTAAACCAGGAGGAGGGAGGAAAGTTTGCTTTTGACTTGGAACAGTGGTTTGCTGAATGAGCTCTTGGCTCAGCACAAGGGAGAGAGTCAGACTGTGTCTTTCCCCATGAACACAGGCTTGCACCATGCACCTGTGAGGCAAGTTGAAGCACAGTAGCTGCAAAGCCTTCATCCAGCCTCCTAAGCAGCAGGGAGCAAACCTCCACCCATGACTGTAGGAATAGCTCTACTCCCTTTGGCTGAGGGTCCACCTAGATCAGCCAGAGTCATCTCACTGTGCTTCTGGAGGTCAACAAGACAGTATGGTGTCATAGGACATGTCAAAAAATAGTAGGACTGTTGCACAAGGCTCCTGGCTGATACAACAGGTGGACAGAAGGTGTGGCCAGCACCACTTGAGTGTCGAGCTATGGGTCTGGGCTCTGAAGTTCAGGAATATAGAAGACAAATGAAGGCTGGGAGAGCTAAGCTCTGTCATCTGAGAGGAAAGCTGCTGCCCAGAGGGACTGATCTCTCACAAAGAACATGTGTAACAGCAACAGAAAAAATCATAGAATCATCAGAGTTGGATGAAATCTTTAAGATCAAGTCCAGCTGTTAACCTGTTACTGCTGTTACCCTTAAGCCCTAAACCATATCTTCCAGCACCAGATCCAGACACCTCTTAAACACTTCTAAGGACGGTGACTCCACCACCTCCCTGGGCAACCTACTCCAGTGCCTGAGCAAACTATTCCAATGCCTGAAGTAGTTAGAGGCAAGTACCTAGGGAGGAATAAAACCAGTTCAACTAAGTATCACGTCCCCCATGATACTCTCCCAACATCCAGCTATTTTCAGCATGATAATTTCCTTAAGTCTGATTTCGCTGGTCTAATTAGTAGTGCCTGTTGTGTGTCTTGTTGCCAACCTCACTTTATTTGCTTTGAATCAGGGTCCACAATCTTCATTTGGTGGCCCCTCATTCCTAAAGAAGAGAATGTGAATGAGTCCCTCCTAACTGTCTTGCCTATCCACTTGAAATTTGGGAGTCACTATCATATGCCCTCTCAGATACTTTCCACACTGAGGTGTCCTAGTCAACTCCTTCCAGTAGAGCCACCTCTCAGTGATAGTCCTGTTTCCTTTCTAAGAGACCCTCCCATTTCCATACACGGTCTCCAATTTACACACAGTACTCAGGCTGTGAATGATGTGATGTCTGCTGTTTTGCTCCATGTTGCTTCCTCAATATCCCTTAATATTCAGTGTTTGTTTTATTTTTTCTCCCCATTCTTTAGCATTGAGTTGATGTTTTCATGCAGCTGCTTGCAGCTACATCTCTCCCATGACTGGTTACAGATATTTTGCAAGCCATAGTTTTGTATGCCAAGGTAGGATGTTATCAGCAAACCTTTGTTCCTCAGTGCTCAGTCCTTTTCAGACCATTTATGAACAGGCAGGTCTATACAGGTCCAGTTGAGATCTGTCACCACATTTGAGTAATTGGCATTGTGAAGATTTGACTGTTATTCTGCTACCCTGTATTTCTTTCCTTGTAATCAGTTGTTCTTACACAAGAGGACCTTTCCTCTCATTCCATGGCTGCCCATTTCCTTTGAAAAACTCTAAGCAGAAATTTTGCCCCATTGCAAAATCAGGTAGGCTGGATATGCTGGATCACCCATATCTTCACTTATATTTGGCCTCTTCCAAGAACTCCACAAGCCTGTTAAGTTCAGATTTCTCTTTACAAAAGCAATGGTGGCTTTTCCCAGAAAGATCCAGATGTTCCTTAGTGATGTCCCTTCTCAGACTCTTCGCTAATTGCTCAGTACAGATATTGAGCTGATATTTCCCTGGACACCTCAGAACCTTTTAAGTATTAATTATAGCATTGGCTCCCAGCATCCAACACTTCTGATGCTAATTCAGCTATTTTGCCTCAGAGTTTTCTCAGAACTCCTCAATGAATACCACCTGAGCCCAACAAGTGTAGAATCATAGAATCAACCAGGTGGGAAAAGACCTCCAAGATCACCGAGTCCAACCCTACCATGGTTACTAGACCATGGCACTAAGTGCCACATCCAGTCTCAGCTTGGAAACCTCCAGGGATGGTGAATCCACCACCTCCCTGGGCAGCCCATTCCAATGCCTGACTACTCTCTCTGTAAAATATCTCTTCCTAATAGCTCTGGGGCAGCTTGAGGCTATGTCCTCTTGTCCTGTTGCTAGCTGCCTAGGGGAAGAGGCTGACCAACACCTTACAACAACCTCCTGTCAAGTGTTGTAGAGAGTGATAAGGTCTCCCCTGAGCCTCCTCTTCTCCAGGCTGAACCACCCCAGCTCCCCCAGCCTCTCCCCATAGCACTTGTGCTCAAGTCCCCTCAACAGCCTCATTGCTCTTCTCTGCACCTGCTCCAGCACCTCAATGTCTCTCCTGACCTGAGGGGCCCAGAACTGAGCACAGGATTTAAGGTGTGGCCTCACCAGCGCTGACTGCAGGGGCAGAATCACCTCCCTGGTCCTGCTGACCACACTGTTCCTGATCCAGCCCAGGATGCCATTGGCCTTCTTAGCCACCTGAGCACACTGCTGGCTCATGTTCAGCTTCCTGTCTGACTGTGGTGTGATGACTGAAGACATTTAGCACATGTTGATGTGTAACTGTCCTGGGAATCAAGCAGCATAATGCCTGGCCACCTTAACAGCTTTGGCACCCAAGTTTCATTACAGATGTATTTTATCTGTCATAGGATCTTTGAACATGGTTAATACGCAACATCAATGTTAAATTCAGCACGAACACAGTAAACATGGCCATTTTGATTCCACAACTGCCAGAAGAGTATGTATTACCTACATGTTTTTTTTCAGGAGTGACAACCTTCTTTAGGCTTTCAGGTAAACATTCTCCAGGTGCTGTTTGCTAGCAGGACCAGTACAACAGGGTGCCTGCATAATCAGTTCCCTGTCATCTAGGCCAAAGAAGGTAGAGATGCTTCAGATAATGGAAACAAGACTAGTGATTGTGGAATGCTGTGCAGAGATAATGTGACAAGTCCCTTGGATCCATCAGGACTCACTGATCCAGTGTCAGCTTTTGTGACTTGGATTTTGAAGTAACTGCATTGTGTCCACAACCACCTTCTCTGGGGGTCTGGTCAGCTCTTTGGTGGTGAGGAAAAAGGAATATCTGTCTATGTGTACATGGAGGTAGGTAGGTTCACAGCTGCACTGGAGTTCATAAAGCACCTGGGATTGCTCCTGTGGTACAAACATAGGAACAGATCGAGGGTACCAAGGTTTGTTTAGCTGGCATTATCGCTGATGAAATGCTGTCAGAGCCAAGCTCCAGTGTCTATGCTTCAATATAGATGCAACATTCCAAATGTAAAGATAGCTAAGACATGTCAACTCCTATCTGTCTGGATATCATTTCCCTGTCACATACTATTCCAGCTGTTGAATGCTATGTGCCACTTGTCTCAGTTTAATGCTCACCTGGATACTGAGTTTTGCCAGAGCATAAGATTATCCACAGGAGAGAACCAGACCCATATCAGCAAAAGCCCTAATGGATCTGTAACTGCACCTTTCCTGATAAAACTTGCTACATCTTATCTCCAAGGGATTAACAAAGCGAAGTGCAAGGTCGTACACCTGGTAGGGGCAATCCCAGACACACCTATAGGCTGGGCAGAGAAGTCATTGAGAGCAGCTCTGGTGAGAAGGACCTGGGTGTGATGGGTGATGAAAAGCTCAACATGAGCTGCAGTGTGTGCTCATGGCCCAGAAAGTAAATCAAACTTGCTACATCTTATCTCCAAGGGATTAACAAAGCGAAGTGCAAGGTCGTACACCTGGTAGGGGCAATCCCAGACACACCTATAGGCTGGGCAGAGAAGTCATTGAGAGCAGCTCTGGTGAGAAGGACCTGGGTGTGATGGGTGATGAAAAGCTCAACATGAGCTGCAGTGTGTGCTCATGGCCCAGAAAGTAAATCATGTCCTGGACCCAAAGCAAAGCAGTGTGGCAGCAGGTCAAGGGAGGTAATTCTGCCCCTCTAGTCTGCTCTCGTGAGACCCCACCTGGCGTACTGCACACAGTTCTGGTGTCCTCAACATCAGAAGGACATGGAGCTATGGGAGCAAGGCCAGAGGAGGCCACAAAACTGATCAGAGGACTGGAGCACCTTCCCTGCAAAAACAGGCTGAGGATGTTGGGGCTGTTCAGGCTGGAGAAGAGAAGGTTGTGTGGAGACCTCAGAGCAACCTTCCAGGAAGCTTCCAGGGCTCCAGGGAAACTGCGGAGGCACTCTGTGTTAGTAACTGTAGTGACAGGACAAGGGGCAATGGGTACAAATTGAAGGAGGGGGAATTTAAATTGGATATTAGGAAGAAGTTTTTCCTGTGAGGTTGCTGAGACATTGGCACAAGTTGCCTAGGGAGGCTGTGGCTGCCCCAACCCTGGCAGTGTTCAAAGCCAGGTTGGATAAAGCCTTGAGCAACCTGTTCTGATGGGATGTGCCCCTGCCCAGGGGAGGGGGGGTTGGACCTTTCCAACCATTCCATGGTCCATTCCAACCTCTATGATTATGCATGTTGTAATGCACAGTCCTGCAGACAAAGTTATGCCTGCGTTTTGAGCGCTCCATAAAAGCAATCTGTTGGTAGCACACATGGACTAAGCCTCATTCCTTTGTTTACTTTGAAGGTGTTAGTAAGATGCAGTAGAGAGCATCAATGAACACTTTCATAATGAAGCAAGAAAACAAAGTGTGGGAGGAGAACAAATGTCTCAATTTGACCAGGCTACATTTGGAAATTTAAAGAAATGCCCCAATAACAACTCTGAGCTCTGTCATATAGAATAATAGAAATCATAGAATTATCAAGGTTGGAGAGACCTCTGAGGTCATCGAGTCCAATCACTAACCTGTCACTCTGCTGTAACTCCTAACCCCTGAACCATATCCTCCAGCGCCAGACCCAGATGCCTCTTAAATACTTCCAGGGGTGGTGGCTCCACCACCTCCCTGGGCAATATTCCAGTGCCGGACCACCCCAACAGTGAAAAATGTAGGTCACCTTCAGGTATTGCAGCTTCCATGACATGCAGCCAGCTCTGTGGACACAGTGAACAAGAGGGATGTTGTCACTATTTTAAGGCACTTCTAAAAATCAATGTATAGTAATTCTTAAGGTTGACAAGATTTTAATTGCCAAACCTTGTATACGTCAAGTGGCTGTCAAGCATGAACGGATATATTTCTGTTGCAAACAGCTGCATTTGGTTCAGCAACTGCACTTCAGCTTTGTACCTCATCTTCAAGAAGCAAATTTTGGGGACTGAGAGTTCGGCATGTGAGACTGAACCTTTAATGCAGTTTGTTTGATAACACACTCCCTCCCCCCAGTTATACCACTTGCCAGCTCTCAGCTGCTGGAAGGAAATACTGCATGGATGTGCAGCAGTGCAGAACACCATCAACACTCGTGCTTTCTCCACACTGAGTCTGAATTCAGGATGGTATGTACTCCTGGTGTTGTGGTTTAGGAGCTGGGTCCATGCTTCCCTTGACTGCAAATGGGGTCTGTGCTGCCACACAATCCTGTGCACTGCAGGAGGTGGGGAGGTACAGCCTGTTTGCATGGGAGCTGTCTCTATTTCTGAGCACTTGGGAAAAAGGAGTAATTTCAGATGGGAAAACAAAGGGTATGCTGCTTCTTTGGGGGAGGCTAACGCAGTGAATAAGAGGAAATGAAGTAAATAATTAACTTGTAGAATATAAATTGAAAAAATAAAACTCAATGGGTAGAGGAAGTTGCTGTCCTGAAGAGTGTCCTGTGTCATGCATTTACAAAAGCCAGTGGGGTATGAAGAAAACACAAGAAGCAATTGATGAGTCAAGAGGCAGTGTTCTCTGAGGAGGGAACACCATGCTTTGGTGTTCCCTGGGTTTAGCTGGCAGTGACTCAGGACTAGCACATACTTTGGCTTTGACACATGATGATCCCTTGACATTTCATCTTCAAATCCCAGACTGGCAAATCTGTCTGGCTTTCTGTGAGCAGATGAACTGAGCAACAGAGTTCACAGTGTAAAAATCTCTAGGGCAAGCCCTTAGCACTAATTCAGGACATGGTAAAGGCAAGTGGTGCTGTGTCACATTCAAATTTTGGGCAAAACCACCAATGTCTCTCCATTAACTTAAGGAGCACAACTGGGAATGCTGGGGTGGATGTACTGAGGTGATGTTTGTGTGAGACGAGGATGCCATTGCTGTGAAGAGCGATTTGATGGTAAAATGAAATGCTGAAAGGAATCACAGAATTAATCAGGTTGGAAAAGACCTCTGAGACCATCAAGTACAACCTATGACCTAATACAATGTCAAGTAGACCACGGAATTAAGTGCATGTCCAGTCTCTTCTTAAATTTAAGGACTTTATGGAACTGCTCTGTCATAATTTATGAAGACTGTGTTGTGTGTGTTAGACTGGTTGCCTGGAAGCTCCCTTTGTGTTTAAGTAGGTACAGTCATGGATACTACAACAATAGCCAGTAAGAAAGTCCTCAGTTAATATCTGAGTGGCAGCCAGACCCTGGGTGACCAAGGCGCCTCATTGAACTCCCAGAGTCCACCAGCATGGCATTTTGTTTAGCAGGGTCAGTGATGGAGATGACAGAGGAATTCTCTAAAGGTCATAGTATCATAGTACCTTAAGGGGTTGAAATGGACCTTAGACATCATCCGGTATCAGCCTCCTGCCCTGGGCAGGGACATCTCCCACTAGACCAATTTGGCTCAAGGCTTTATCCAACCTGGCTTTGAACACTGCCAGGTTTGGGGCATCCATGACCTCCTTGGGCAACCTGTTATGGTCATGGCTGGTACACTGCTTGTCAGGGGTCTGTTTGGTCTGATGTCTCTGAAGAGTTCAGGTGGCTTTGTTCAGGTTTGCTACTGAAGGTTGTAGAGCTGGATTCAACATTGGCAGAACTCAGTCCATGAAGAATTCTGCATAATCCAATTCTGCAGCAGGAGCCAAGAAGTTGCCGAAGAAGGAGAGAAGGCAAAAGAGGGGAGAAAGTGAGTCCTCCCACAGCTACCATAGCTTTGGTAACTGTGCTGTGGCAGAGCATGGGCAGGGGGATAGAGAAGGTCCTACCTCTAGGACACGGGACAGCACAGAGTGGAGATACCTTTGCCAGATGTGGGGAAATGGCAAGGCCTGATTCTGCTGCTTAGGTCATGGACTCCACTGCCCACTCCTCATATCAAGATAGCAGGGCTTTAGAAAAGAAAGATTTCAGCAGCCCTGTTGTTTCAAGATCCTTTTGTCTTCCATGCGTGATTGAAGTTTAAACAATGTTAGATATGAACACCAACCCCAGAGTCACTACTGGCTGCAGAACTCAAAGGCACTGAGCCAGACATGTCAGATGCGATTGGGAAGAACAAGGGCTCCACAGGCCACTGTGGCCTGAGGACTATTTGGGTTCTTGTCCACTTAGTGGGGTCACTATAATGTGCATGTGGTGCATATATTATGCCAGCTGATGCACAGCTTCCCTTAGCATGATGTCATGGTTTTTGCTGTGTAGCTCACTTCCTACTCAAAGTGAGAGCTGCTCAAAGTTTGCACTTGGGAGGGGTCTCAAGAAACACATCTCTGTCTTGCTATCTAAATGTCCTATATGGGTAGGTAGACACCTGACAAAGGTAGCTCAGCATGCTAGCAGCTTTCCTCCCAGAGCACCCACTTCTTTATCACACACATAGGGAGCCAAAGTTGCTGCATTAAAGTCAGAGACGCAAGCAACTCCTTGGCTCTTGGTGTTTCCAAGAAGTAGATTGCCCACCTTGAATTCACATCCTCACTGCTGCTTCTCCTAGCTTCAGGAGACTTGTAGTAGGAGGAAATGGTGGTGTGTCTGTGGACAAAGGGCACAGACAGTGGTGCAGGAGCATGGCCTCCCAGCAGAGGGGGAGAGGTATGTGTCACATGCCAGCAAAGCTGTCTGACCAAGGCCAGGGAGATTGGTGGTATTGAGGAGCTGGCTAAGGACTCTATTAATCAGCTGGGGAAAGAATCTTACATATGGGATCATAGAATCATAGAATCAACTGCATTGGAAAAGATCTCAAAGATCATCAAGTCCAACCCTACCGTCATTACTACACCATGGCACTAAGTACCACATCCAGTCTCATCTTAAAAACCTCCAGAGACAGTGAGTCCACCCCCCTGGGTAGCCCATTCCAAGGCCCAATCACTCTCTCCATAAAAAAAATCTCTTCCTAATATCTAACCTAAACTTCCCCTGGCAGAGCTTGAGTCTGTGCCCTCTTGTCCTCCTGCTGGCTGCCTGGGAGAAGAGACCAAACCCCACCTGACTCCAACCTCCTTTCAGAGAGTTGTAGAGGGTGGTAAGTCTCCCCTGAGCCTCCCGCAGCAAAAAGAGCTAAATCTGTGATTAAAGGCTCCCTCTTCCGTTTCTACCTGCTACTGCACATTTTCTTTAACAAATGCGTGTGAAAGACTTAATCCATGTTTCCTTGCTCTGTGCTCTGTTTGTTAATTCCCCATTCCAAAACACACATATGTATCCGATGTTAGTGCAGGAGGACTTAACAGATAGTATTAAATATCCCTGGTAAAGCTTGGGATCAGGGAAGCAAATCTGTCCTGCCAAGGACAGATACAGGGCGACTGGAGAGTAACTTTCGAAGCAGGATATTCTCATGCTGTCTTCCAGTCCCCTTCATATTTACCCTTGGATCTAAACCACTGTTAAAACAAAACCTTTGAAGCATAGTCTTATCTGAGCATGAAGAGGTGTTTTTGTTTATCTCCTGTAATCCACAGGTTTCTGAAGTAGTATAGAATCATAGAATCATCACGGCTGGGAGAGACCTTTTATATCATGGAGTCCAACCATTAATCTGTCACTGCTGTAAATCCTAAACCCTAACCTATATCTTCCAGCACCAGGTCCAGGTTTCTCCTGAACATTTCCAGGGATGGTGACTCCATCACCTCCCTGGGCAATATTCCTGAATACCCTAATGTATGACACACGGAAGTTTATTGTCAGCAATAACTGATTTTTTTTCTTTTTTTCCACAGCATCTGAGCCCACAGGAAGTTTTCCATCATGGAAATATTGCTTCACCTGCAGCTGTCTGACTGTAACTTATTGCATGATTACCATGGCCATTGTAGCTACAAATAACTCTGTGCTGGTGAGGATGGTGACTGAAGAGTGGACTCAAGCAAGAAAACAATTTATTTCTTAAGTAAGGAATTAACTTTGAGCAAAAACAGAATCCCATTTGTACTGTTTTGTACCAACCTTTCATCTTCCTCAGTGAGGAATTGTAATACTCTTGTAAGAAGCTTCAAGTGCACTTCTGTTTGGTATCAAAGGCAGGACTGAGGCTGGGATGCATTTCTTAGGATGTAACCCATCATGTCAGGTGAGTCAGGAACAGCTGAGAGTGCTGCACCTGGCCCTTTAATGGGGCTGCATCATTAAAGGCAATGGTGAGACCATCTGCCTTTCATTTGACTGCAAACTTCTGCTGCTAATGAACTGAAGAATGAAGAAGGGGGAATGTCTGGACTCAGTTCCTTGATAAAATAATCTAGATCCTTTGTAATATCACAGTATGTTAAGGGGTTGCAATGGAAAAGATCATCTAGCTCCAACCCCCTGCCCTGGGCAGGGACATATCCCACCAGAACAAGTTGCTCAAGGCTTCATCCAACCTGGCTTTGAAGAGTCTCCCTTGCCCAGGGATGGGGCAGCCAGAACCTCCCTGGGCAACATGTGCCAGTGTCTCACCACCCTCACAGGAAAGATTTTCTTCCTAATAGCTAAGCTAAATTTCCCCTCCTTCCATTTGTAGCCATTACACCTTGTCCTGTCACTGCAGCTCCTAACAAAGGGTTCCTCTACAGCTGCCTTGTAGCCCCTTCAGATACTGGGAAGTCACTATGAGATCTCCACACAACCTTCTCTTCTCCAGGCTGAACAGCCCCAGCTCTCTCAGCCTGTCCTTCTAGGTAAGGTGCTCCAGCCTCTGATCAGCTTTCTGGCCTCCTCTGGTCTTGCTCCAACAGTTCCATGTCCGTGCGGTATTAAGGGACACCAGAACTGTGTGCAGTACTCCAGCTGGGTCTCACAAGAGCAGAGTGGAGGAGGAGAATCACCTCCTTTGACCTGCTACCACACTGCTTTGGATGTATCCAGGTCTGGATTGGTTTCTGGGTTGTGAGTCCACACTGCAGCTCATGGGGAGTTTCTCATCAACTGTTATTTCAATATCATTTAGGAGCTTTCCATGCGTCAGCAACATCTGTAATTTTGGTTGTTGGAAAGTTCTGTGAGAGGCATAATTTTACATAGATTACACTTAGAATAAAAGATACCAGTGCCCATTACCTTTCTTATTTCAATGACCACTGGAAGACACAGCACGTATGTGTAATTAGTAAAGATACCATAATTAGAGGACTGTACAGTTAAGCCAGCAGTAACTACTGATACGATACTAGTTACTGTGTACTCTTCTGGGCCCCCAGTTCAGGAAGGATATTGAGGTGCTCAAGCGGGTCCAGAGAAGAGCAATGAGGCTGGTGAAGGGACTCGAGCACAAGTTGTGGAGAGGCTGAGGGAGCTGGGTTTTTTTAGCCTGGAGAAGAGGAAGCTCAGGGGAGACCTTATCACCCTCTACAACTCCCTGACAGGAGGTTGGAGTCAGGTGGGGGTTGGTCTCTTCTCCCAGGCAACCAGCAGGAGGACAAGAGTGCGCAGACTCAAACTCTGCCAGGGGAGGTTTAGGTTGGATATTAGGAAGAGATTTTTTTATGGAGAGAGTAATCAGGCCTTGGAATGGGCTGCCCAAGGAGGTGGTGGTTTCACCATCCCTGGAGGTTTTCAAGCTGAGACTGGATGTGGCACTTAGTGCCATGATCTACTAATGACGGTAGGGTTGGACTTGGTGATCTTGGAGGTCTTTTCCAACCTGGCTGATTCTATGTTTCTGCCATATGTCTGCCACAGTATGACTCCAAAGAGTCTTAACTGCCTCAGGTGTTTGAGATTGCATCTTTCTACCTGAAAACAAGGACATTTTCACTTTTGTACCACAATGAACTTCTTTAACATCCAACTCAACTCAACAGAAACAGCAGCATCCACCTGAGAACCTGCCAGCCTTTTGAGTCTGCCAATTACCCCAAGACACGGAAGTTCTTTAGTAAAAGAGAGCAGGTAATGATGGTGATAACATCAAGCTTTTTGGTTCAGGGATGGCAGTGTTTTATATTATCAACAGTACATCTAAAAATCTTATTTAACACCAGTCTCAGCATTTGTATCAGTATATTGTCCTGCTTCCTCTGGAAATACCAGAGAGATGATGAACTTTTAAACGACCTTTAAATAATGGCAAAAGAGCCAGTTTGGAAAAGACTATGCATAATTTCACTGTAAAATCACTGCAGGAAAAAAATAGAAGGCAGAAAAATATTTGAAGATTAAATAAAAGCATAACCTAAAAAGTGTTGTACATTATATTAGTCACTGACATTCTCCTCTCCATAGCTCAGGGTCTTTGGTCAAATATCTGAAAGCAAATAACAGACATTCATATGGTTCTGATTATGGAGGAATTTCTTTTCACGGTGATATATGCCTCCTAGAAGGTACAATATAAATGTTATTACACTCCTAGGGATAATGGGTGTGGAAAGCTCACTGGAATCAGAGTTTGAATGCAACCTGTACAACTCTCTGTGGCTGAGTTTAAACAGTGTTATGTGGCTCTTTGAAGTGAAGACATGCTGATAGAAGGTGAAATATTGTTCAGCATGGCAGGGAGGAGATGAGAAGGAAGCTCTGTTAATGTAACAACAAGCTCTTTCAAGGCTTTGTTGTAGGAGTGGCTTGGGAAATGGGCTAAGAGCAATAAAACATTAGTCATCCTTTCAGAAGGCAACAGAGCAGTAAATCTCTAAGTGGATTTGTGCACAATTGCTCTGTTTTCTACAGCAGACATGATGACTGTTCTTAGTGGCACATGGACAATAGAGATAATTGCTTCATGGGCTTTGAATCCTTCAAAACTTTCACTCACCCATTTTTAACTCACTTCAGTGATTTTATTCCAGTTTATTTCCAAAATCTGATGACATATTTCAACCATGATGTGTACTGGTTGAGTAACAGTTCTGCAGCCACTTGTGTCTACATTGACTCTACATCTAATGTCTTTGTTTTAATGCACTAGAGGGGTTTGCTGAAACCAGTTCCATTCATACTAGTTCTGTGCATCTAATAGCAGACTTGAATGTAAACTAACTTACCAGCCACAAAAAACAGCCTTCTTGTAGCAGCATGATGGGAAATCACAAATATACAGAGTTGGAAGGCACCCACAAGGATCATCAAGTCCAACTCCTGGCCCTGCACAGGACACCCCAACTATCCACCCTGTGCCTGAGAGCATTGGCCAAACATTCCTTGAGCTCTGTCAGGCCTGGGGCTGTGACCAGTGCCCTGGGGAGCTGTTGTGGTGCCCAAACACCCTCTGGGGGGAAGAACCTTCTCTTGATATCCAACCTGAACCTGTTTCAGTGCCCAAACACCTGTGGTGGAAGAATCTTTTCCTAATATCCAAGCTCAACCTCCCCTGACAACTTCAGGCCATTCCCTCAGGTTCTGTCACTGGTCCCAGAGAACAGAGGTCAGTGCTGTCCCTGCACTGGCCCTCAGGAGGGAGTAGTACACGGTGATGCACAACCTTGTAAGAGAAACTCATGCTGCAGGGTAAGACTCAATGAAGTCTGCTAGAGTCAAAGGAGTCCCTCCCTGCAAGTACAGAGGTTGAAAGGCTTCAAGAGTGTTATACGTGGGAGGCACAGAAGCAAGGATAAAAGCAGCAAGGAGGAGTGAAACAGAACAATACTCCACAGCAAGTGCTAGAGAATGGAACAGACAAGTGCAAGGGTATTCTCTGCCACCATGACAGACTTACGTCTAGCCTGGTGACATGCCAGGTGACATAGGTATGAGACAGGGGAGTGTGTGACTGGGGTGTGAGCTAGGAGACTGCCATGAAGCCCATGGGGCCATCACATTGTTTGACATGAAGGAACCCCATGACTAGCCAGCAAGGTACAGCTTGCACAAGATACCTGCCCGGGCAGCTGGAGCCATAGGCTCCTGCTACAGTCCAGTGGTGGGATGGAGGCACCATAGCAGGGTGGTGCACCTTGCAGATACACTTAAGTGTATCTACACAGCACAGTGTATTCTCAATTTCTCATCCAAATGGAGACAAAATATGCAGCTCCCACATCCTAAGCAAACTAAGGTGTGAAGAGGAATTTATACCTGTAGACTTGCCCTGTTCCTTCCACCATCTCAGCTGTTGTTGGTTTGCAGGTGCACACAACATACCTCTGGGCCCTTTATGGTGTTCATTGAACTTGGAACAACCACCTAATTTCTGTGTCTTTCAAAGACAATTAAATCAACTGTACCTTAACAGCATCTCTCTCTGACTCCTGATTTACATCAGCCTCTAACATTCAGGCTGGCTCCTGTTGAGACATGCATTGCTCTTGTAGTGTTGGCCCAGCTCCTCTCCAAGCACCATCAGAAATTCACTCCTCCAGAATACTAACCCAGTTTCCTGTGGTTTATGTTTTAGAGAAGTCTTAATGGCACAAGCTTTCGTATTTAGTAGCTCTCAATAAGTATTTCCCAGGAATTGTCAGAGCACGCAGTTTAGCAGCTTAAAAATGTCCTTCTGCTTGTTTTGAACTAGGTTGTTGGGTTTTATTCCCTCCATGCTTTTGTATTGGAAAAGACCGAGAATAATTACTTACCTTCTTCATGCCACTCTCAAATATACATAATTCTTCCACATCCCCATTTCCATCCTTCTGCAGACTGAGACACCTTGTGTATTTAGCTGTTTCTAACACAATAGCGGGTTTTTTGCTGCTTTTCTCCTAGCCTCTTCTAATCCTGCTGTACTGAGTGTGTGATGAAGGTAGGAGGACCACCAAGGTGTTGAATAAATGTGCTTCCCTTGCAAGCACCTAGTGTCATAAAACCACTTCTGGCTTTCTGTGTTCCATTTCTTCCCTAATGCTGTTTATTCTCAGATTCTTAGTGGACCAACATTTTCACTTGCCGTAATCCCAAGATTCAATCTTTTTCATGGACCTAATAGTCAACTCAGAGCTCACGGGTGTGTACAAAACTACTGATTTTCCCCATGCCACTCTGTGTTTATTCCATGTTGAATTAATCTGACACTATATCACTTAGTTTCATGAGGTCCTTCTGCATCCTTCACAACTGGACTTCTACTTCCTTTGTTGTACAGCTGTTGTATCTAAAAAAAAATTTTGTCCCTTCATTATCCTTCCCTTTCCCAGATCAACAGTGAATATGCTGAATAGCACTGGCTCCAGAACAGATGCATGTGGGACCTCATTGATAGTTCTGCTTACTTGTAAAACACAATAATTTATTCTTTATTTCCTATCTTTCAGTTAGCCATTTCCTGTGTGAGTCTTTTCATCGTCTCCCATGGCAGCCTCGTTTTGTTAAGAGTGAGGAATGCTTTCTGGGAACAAGGTGGACAGTAATCAGGAAGGTCACTCATTAAGGAGTGCCAGAATATTTGCATTATGACTCCTTTTTATTTTTCCCAGTGTACTGTGTTTAGTCATGTTCCCACCTCTCTGGTTTCCAGGCTGGCCTCTACCTCTTTACCCAATATAACAGTAGACCTAATGGCCACCAACTCTCTAGATATTACTTGGCATTGTACCTGCCAGTTACCCGTGCTGTGCTCCTGAGTCAGATTTCAGCCAGTGGCTCCTGTTGTTCATCAACTGCAAGTCCCTCTAGAGCTTCGGAGTGGAAACCATCAAGTCCTGGTTTGTTACAGCTTATTGCAAGGATCTACCCTACAACATCTTCTACCCACACTTCAGTCTAAAACATCCTTCAGCATAACCCTTTCTTCATCCTGCGGGAATCTCTCCGAGCTCCACCATAGTGAAAGCACATGCAAAATACTTACTTAGGCTTTCTTTCATGGCCTTCTTATATAAGCATTCTTTCCACACCCTGACCATCTACTGGCTCTCGATGCCCTCTTCAGGCTTCTTGATCCCATTGCACTTGGACGGGAATTCATGGCTAGCTGCGGATTGCTCTTGTAACATCAATGGATAACATTACATTAGTCCAGTGCTTTCTTACCTTTACTCTCCAAACAGCAGCATTTGCCTTAAGTTCTTCTGAGCCTTCTTTTTTCCTACAGCAGGTGGTAAGTTTAGAATGAGCTGTTAAGGGCAATCAGTGGAATATAAAGTCTGAATTCAGCAAAGCCTGTGCCTAAATCCTGTTATTTTAACACTGACCTGTGCTAAGCACTTAGATTCTCTGCAGAGTTTATACCTCTAGCTAACAAGCTGAGGGCAATAGGTATTTCTCTTCTCTGTGATTTTGAATTATATTTCTTCTCGTTTGGCCTGCTTAATCGTGCTGACGAGTAATGCAGTGGTGAATCTTCTACATGTGTCTTGGAGCAGACAGGTGGGAGTCTGTCTCCCTTGGGCCCCACAGCTTCGGTAGCTGTTCCTAGGCTAGATCTGGAAGCAGCAGTTCTCCCACAGGACACTAAGTGGCAGCCCCAGACCAAAAGATTAATCCTCATTTCTTTATACACATACAAAGAGAAAAGTTTATTTGCTTCATTTTTCTATATTGATTTAACATCAGCAGTTCCCAGGAATATTGAATCGAGTCGGTCTAGAGTAGTTTTTTTCCATTTCATTTTTTTGGTAAGTATTTATTTTGGCACTGATGATGAGGAAGCTGTGAGTTTGTTTGCAGCTCTCTGAAAACTGGCCCTCCTGACCTGACAGACACAGCATAGAGGATGGAAAAGATGTGGTGAGCTCTGTGTCTGGAGCTTTGATGGCCACCCGCACATCATGGCATGGACAAGTGCAAATGTAAGAGTGTAGCTGTGTGGGCCAGGGGCCTTCATGGCTCTGGTACTCCTTGCTAGCAAGAACTAGTTATACAAGCCCCGGAAATCCCATTCCCAAAGTAACAGCTGCTGTATGAATAGTTGGAGACCACGAAGAACTGAGGCAGGAATAGCTCAACAACCCACCTAGGACCATGGAAAATCTGTGTAAGGTTTTCGTACCATTACGACTTTGTAGGTGACTCGGACAACATCCTGTGACACAGGGCCACCCCCTGCAAGGAAAGGTCCCAGTAATTATGAAACATAACCTGAACTTAGCTGCAAAAACCATGTTGAAGGAACTGAATGTTAGAGCGAATTAGGGTGGAGGCTGCAGAGTCCAGGGGCAGAATCACTTCCCTGGTCCTGCTGGAAGAGGTTGAATTGAGAAAAAACCTGAGTTGGTCAGAACTGGCATGTCTCAGAAGGATGGATTTGCCTTATTGATCAGTGGATCTAATGCAAAGGGACTTACTGTCCTGGCTTTGTTCAGATGGTGATGTATTGCCAAAGACGAACTGTAACATGAGCTACCAAAACGAGCCATCACTGGATACATAGTCTCTGGTTACTGGGCAGGAGAGCAGCCCTGTAACAGGACCCCATGCCACCACCTGAGGCAGAGCTGGCTCAGACTCCGTGTCTACACTGAGATGTTTTACACTATTTTGATATCCTTCTTGGGTGTTGATAGAATGCATTAAGGTCATACATTGCTTGGCTGATGATACATAGCTGGATAGATACATCTGCTACAGAGGCTTACGAGGAAGAGAGAACTGTAGACAGAATATCTCTGCAAAAATCCTGTTTAGGTTTAATGAAGACTTTCTGGGCTATTTTACAGATAACAATACATTCATATGCAATTTGATGTTGCCTTCATAGGCTAGTAATGGATGGTTGCTCACTGAGGGAGCAAATGGTGACTTTCTATGAGGAGGAGAAGAAAGCAGTAGGTGGTAACTGAAGCTTGCTGTTATTCAAGTACAGACGATGCTCCAGTTTCTGTCCTAGGTGTGTATCACAAGAGAAATGACCCCTATGGTAACAAGCAGGGTTCAATTATCTGGACATTACAGTGAAAAAAAAATCATTTTTGTATTTGGAAAAGAAGTGTATAAGCTTGTCCAAAAAGGGACTCAGCAGAGAACATCAGGATATGCCTCAGCCGGGCTGCCCTTGAAGGGTAACCCATTAAAAAAAGATGCCTGCAGAGTAAACCACCAAATTAGGTGATAAAAGTTATTAGCAAGAGATTTAACAGTACTTTGCTATTCTGCTGCCTATGGGATCACAGTTAAAACAGCCTTGAGGATGTGAACCAAAACCTGTAGGGAAGGGAAATATGCCTGATGTAAGTGGAAAAATCAATCAACCACCCAGATATGGGAACAAACCACAAATGAAAATGCTAAAAATGTGAAAATGTTCATTATAATTTAACAAGAAATTCTGGTTCAATTCTGTCTTATAATATTATTAATCTACCTAATACACTCTTCAGTCTAATCTAGGCTCTAATCTAACATAGGCTTTTTGGTTATAGTATATCTGTCCTTCTGAGACTTGCAGTGTTCCCTGCTGTTTCCCATCACACCTCTTCCCACTTTGGGGGTACAACATTGATTCAAAATATGTGCATCCCAAGAACAGTGTGAGTTTGGGAAGAATAAATAATGACAGGCTGTGGGTGGGAGTCTGACTTGCCTTTCCCAGTGCAATAATTATTTGTGAGAAAATATTCCCCACATACATTCTGACAAATGTTGAAAGACAGATGTCCTAAGTACAAGATTCTCCCACTTAAGCTGAGTAGTATTTAACTGTGGCTTAGAATGGCACTTGATAAGCTCATCTGGCTTAAAGGCAGCCTATGTCATGTCATCTCAAAATGAGATCAAGGAGAAATTCTGGTGAAGAAGTCAAAGCTTCTCCTTCCCAGCAGAAGAGGAGGAAGTCTCCTTCTGGAGAAGGAAACTCTGTTTCTGCCTGTGGTCTGACTGTCCTGTGGTCTGACTGCCCTGTCTCTATGTAGGAGGAGAGGAGCAATCCCGTAGAGCTTCCCAGCTGGGTGCACTTTTACATGACCTCAGCTAAAATTAAAGGAAGCAGTCATTGCTAGTTGGGTTCTTTCTCAGATTTGCAGGGCAAGGAACAACATCCACGTCTCTCAGCAGCCTCCAGTGACATCATAGAATCATAGAAAGGTTTGGGTTGAAAGGGTCTTTAAAGATTATCTAGTTCCAACTCCCTTGCCATGGACAGGGACACCTTCTACTAGGACAGGTTGCTCCAATCCCCATCCAACCTGGCCTTGAACACTTCCAGGGATGGGGCAGCCACAGCTTCTCTGGCCAGTGCTTCAGCACCCTCACAGGGAGGAGTTTCTTTCTTACATCTAATCTAAACCTCCTTTCTGTCAGTTTGAAGTCATTCTCCCTTGTTCTGTCACTACATGCCCTTGAAAAAGTCTCTTTCCAGCTTTCTTGTAGGCTTCCTTTAAGTACTGGAAGGTGCTATAAGGTCTCCCTGGAGCCTTCTCCTCTCCAGACTGAACAACCCCAACTCTCTCAGTGTGTTCTTATAGGGGAGGTGCTCCAGCTCCCTCATCATCTTTGTGGCCTCCTCTGGAAATCATGGTGACTGACTGACTCATTCTGTAAGTCCAGCATCCATTACTCGCTTGCATGAAGATGGCAGAATTTGGCCTTATACAGTATTTGTGCTATGCCAGGTGAAAAATCTGTGTTTCTCCTGACAGCCATTGGTTTTGCAGTGCACACTTTAATGTTGAAGTACTCATTAGAAGAGCACGGTTGGAGCAGAATGCAAGGGTCAAGTACATAATATGAAGGGGACACTAAAACATGGAACTAGATTGCATGAGTCAGGGGACAGACCAATTTCAAGTCTATTTTTGAGTTTGAAAGAGGAGTCAAGACTGTTTGAAGGGAACTAATAAAATCAACAAAGTCAGGCTATTTGTGGTAGTGGCAGGTGGTGCAAAAAGGACCAATGGCCAAGAATACAGCTTGGGGTGCTCAGACTGGATATTAGGGCTGCCATCTTCCCCAGGGAGGTAGTGCAGCACTAGAGCAGGTGACCCAGAAGCTTGTGAAATCTCCATGCTTGGAGGTCTTCAGGATTTAACTAAACAAAGCTGTGGCTGCCTGGTCTGGCATTGAAGATCATCCAGCTTTGAGCAGGCATTGTGACTAGGCATCTCCAGAGGTGCCTTCCTACCAACACTGCTGTGATCTGGCTGGCTGTGATGGACATGGACCTATGTTGGTCATGAATGAGAATGTATCAATCTTTACCATGTCTAGAGTCATGCTGCAGTTCTACTCTCTCTGTGGACCACATGTCTGGTGCTGGTCCTGTGCTTAGTCTGGTGGAAAGCAGAGTACAGGGTGAGGATTGATGGGGGAATGATGGTTGCTGACATGGAGTTGGGTCCTGGCCTGTTATAGAAGTGCTTTGCAGTCTGCATTGTTTTTAGTTTTCTTCAGTGCCCACTGGATATCATACAAAAACAGATTGTGCTGGAGTGTTGGATGAAGCGTTAAAAACAGTTGATCGATAATCATGAATTTTGAGTAGACACTGGGACAGAAGCTGGGAGACCTCTGCTGTCACTGGAGCTGCTGGCAGGATGTTGCCAGCCAGGGAGGAAAGGATTGGGCACAGCAAATTGCATGGACCTCTTAACAAACAAGCTCAGTGTAGCCATTCCCTGTGTTCATGACATCCACTACTGTAGAAAAGAGTTTTTCACACAATTAGCTGGAGTGAAAGTAGCTATTGAAAGACACTGCACATATTATATCACATGTCCTGCAGATGATAGAGGAAACTCTTTCCTTCTTCTGTCCTGAGGATGGCACCTCTGAAAGTTTACACCTGCTTGCTAGAAGTTGTATCTCCTGTAGACTCTGATTAGATAATCACTTTACAATATTCATTAGTCAGAGGCTCAGTGTAATAATATACAGACAAACGGAAGGATTTCATACTTGTGTGTTGACTCAGTTGTGGTTGGTTTTTTTTTCTGGTTGTGGGTGAATAAATGGCAAAAAAACCCCACAAGCAACAACTCTAAGTATTTAGATGTTTATCTGCTTAATTTTTCTGAGCAACATTTACAAGCATTAGTGAATCATAGGCAAGACAGAACCCTGCGTGGCTATAGATACATAAGAGGCTCCATTCTTTCTCTTAGCATGTACAGACACAGAGAATTCCCAGGATCTGAGTGGGAGAGATGCACTGTGACTGATACCACCCACGTTCTTCTCCCACATGCTGAATGTGGCCCAGCTAGATCCCAGTGCTTACTGGGGCACTGGGACTCCCCTGTACAAAACCAGGCACCCATGAGCTATCCCCAAATGCAGAAGAGGTATGGAGAGCAGCTCTCCTCCCTAACAGTCCTTTGACTCCAGGAGAGATTAGATTCCTCTTGTTTCTCTGGTTTCCACCTTTTGTAAAATGTACTTAAGCATTGTCTCCCCCTTTCCCTGGTAAGAACTCATGACCACAGTGACGGGGGGGTGAAGGTGTACACCCTGCACATAGCAGGGACCTCTAACCAGAAGAGCCTGCCTGTTCTGGAAACATCACTTTACACATGGTCACTGCCCATATCACTGGTATCCAGCATTTTCCTGTGCTCCACTCACTCCCCCTTCACTCCCTCTTTTCCCACAGACACAACCCCTCAAGCTGTGGACACCTGTCACAAGGGCACAGGCAGATGAAACATCATGTCTGGAGGCAAAGGAGGCAGACAGGGGTGTGGGCTGAGATCTATTGTGGCACTCAAAATTAGGAGTGCCTGGAGGCTTTCAGAGCTATAAACAATGCCCACTTCATTGTCTTTCTCCCCGGCTGGAACGAAAAAGAGAAGGAGCTGCAGCTCTGTGCTCTGTCCATCTGCACAGTTGTGCTTGCTGGACACGTGTGCAGCAGGTAGAAGGTTTTACTGAGGGGAAGTACACTCAATGCAAGCAGTTTTCCTTTCCACATGTCTGTCACAAAAACTGTTTGTATTTGATATTTTGGGTAGTAAGTAGGTCCTACCATGGTACAACTGTTGTTCCTTTTATCCCCCCGCCATCACTCACAGGCTGGGGCAGAGGAAGCTCTCCTGGGGCAACATCACTTCTTCAGAGAGAGATGCTGAACTGCAGTAGTTGTGCAGGACTATAAAAATGAAGCCAAGCCTGTTGATCAGTGCATACTGTAATTCCAGTACCCTTTTTTCCTCCTGAGGACATATGTACTACAGCAAGAATTTCATTCAGCAAGAGACATTTTAGGCTTATAGAGATATCTGACAGCTAAGGTAGATATCTTGAGGGATATCTTTCATAGAAGCAGCTGGGTCAGAAAAGACCTCCAAGATCATTGAGTCCAACCCTACCATGGTTACTAGACCATGGCACTAAGTGCCACATCCAGTCTCTCCTTGAAAACCTCTAGGGATGGTGAATCCACCACCTCCCTGGGCAGCCCATTCCAATGCCTGATTACTCTCTCCATAAAAAATCTTTTCCTAATATCCAACCTAAACCTCCCCTGTCAGAGCCTGAGTCTGTGCCCTCTTGTCCTACTGCTGGTTGCTGGGGAGAAGAGAGATGTGGTAAACTCACCCACAAGCCTACCCCTAGGTGCACAAGTACCTTTGAACACTCTCTGCCAACACTGAGGCACTTAGACTATAGAAGTGCTTGAAGACAGAGTGGAAAGAATTATTTTGAAAATGTTGGAAGGTTGTTTTAAACCAACTTGGTAATTGTTAGCATTTTCTAATTTTGACCCCTAAAATTTTGGCCCCTTAATGGACATATTTGTAAAAGGCTGTGTGATTAAAAAATATCTCATATGCTCCACACACAGCCCTCCACTCTGCCTAGTGAATATTTTAGTGACCTATTTACAGCAAGAGGCTTTTATTGAACAGAGTAGGCAATTGCAGAGGGAAACAGAAGACCCGTCATCCTTGTGACAATTATACGTCTGTCTCTATTTGTGTAATCCACCCTCTCAACCTGACAAACAAGAGCCTGTGCACGGGTTTTGAAAGGCAGGCAACCATCACCTCCTGTGATCTGAGTATTTTCTTGCATACGCTTCCTCTAGCCTGTAAAGCAGGTAAGTCTTCACCTTTGCATGGTGATATCACTCAGGACTTCAGTCTTGCCTTGAAGTGCATTCTGGCTTTTTAATCTTTCTCCCAGGGCTTAATCAACATAGAGTTTCTCTTATACCTGATTTCCATTTTTAGTTACTTTTTGAGTCAGCTACTCTGCAAGTAATAGCATTTCCATATTTTTTCTCGGTGGTACTTCCTTGTCTACCTCCTTACTGCAAACCTTGGGGGTGCCTAGCTCACATTTGGTTATTGCAGGCAATCTACAGGGAAAAGGCTCAGCCCAAGCAAGCACAAGTGAATAAATTGAAAGCTGATACTTATATCCCTACTACTGGTGATCTTCCTCTAACCCCCTCTAAATTGGTGTGGAGCTTTCTGCAAAAATGTGCATCCACTGGTATTTGTTGAACTCATTTTCTTGTGAAAACTTTTAAACGAGCATCTAGGAGTGGATTGCCTTCATTCCCCTTGTGTTTTCAGTGAGAAAATGCTTCCTTATACAGAAGCTTTGCAAAATGGATGCACAGTGGATCACTTTCTTAAATAAACCCCTCCCATTCCATTTACCTTTTTGAAGTAGTTGTTAGTGTGTTCAGTTTTTTTTATAACAGGTCATCCTTGCTCACACAGAGCCAACAGCATGGAGCAACTGAAAACTTTTCAGTTATTGGTAGTAATTTCTCTCTTCAGCTGGCCCTCCATCCCTTTCCACAGACTGGCCTTTGGTTTGGCTCTTGTGCAATGCCACTAACTTTGTGCCTTTGCCCCGCAGCTCCCCAGATCATTGCTATGACCACACCGCTGGAGGATGCAATAGACACCTTGATCAGGATTTTCTATCACTACTCTGGAAAAGAAGGAGACAGACACAAGCTCAGTAAAGGAGAACTCAAGGACCTCCTCACCAGTGAGCTCACTGACTTCCTTTCAGTAAGATGCAGCATCTGAACTTCTTCTTACTGTTTCATGGGTGGGATAAGCAGCTATTCAAGTGCTTGGATAGGAATAGTATCTCCTTCTGCAAGGCCCATCCTGCCATAGCCTTTCAGATGACAGCTCTTTGTGGAGCTGGACAGAAGGAGATGAGATCAAATGTCCCATTTGAGAAGTGTGTTTTCAGAGGGTGGTCGAGCTCCAGTGCCCTGCCATGTACGACCAGCAGCAGAGATGGGACACTGAGGTCTGTTTACTCCTCAGCACTTTCAAGCAGGAGGGCAAAGCTAGCTTAGAAGCAGTAGCAAGATCAAAGGAAAAATCAGGTTTTAATTAGTTTTTTGTTTGCCTATTCATTTTTAATAATAGGGCATAGATAAGTCCTTTGAAGAATTAAATCCAGCACTCCAGCCGCAGTTCTCATGAGACAGGACCACAGCTTGTGCACACTGGTCACAAAGTACACAGTGCCCTGCAGACAGAGGCTAAGAAAACCCTTTAAATTATAAGCTGCTGATCTGAGTATCTATTTGATTCACTGTTCTTACTCCCACTGAATGGGATGTGCTGTTTGCCAAAGAGAGATCTTCTGGATGTGATGAATGGATGTATAATATGACCACTTACAAATAGCCTGTTGAAAACCTAAGTACTGTTCTTTAAGGGATGATACAGAGAAATGCACATTACAGATCCATCTTGTCAAAAGGAATCCGTGTTCAGCATCTCCTAAAACCTGTTTGATTAATTTCAGTGCCTGTTTAGTACCTGTACTCCCTCTAAAAGCTGCACTGTCTTTCAGTTTCTGATGCTGTGATTAGTGCTGTGTTACTGTTCAGGTGCATATTTGATGCTGCCTTTTACTGAATAGCAATAGTCTCATAACACAGCAGTGAGCTGTACTGCCAGGTGTGCCAAAATTATGCATTCAAGGTCTGCACAACTAAGTCACTTTTCTTTCTCTTTAGGGCCAAAAGGACCCCTTCGTGGTTGATAAGATTATGAAAGATCTGGACTCCAATAAAGACAATGAAGTGGATTTTAATGAATTTGTCATTCTGGTTGCTGCTTTGACCGTGGCATGTAACGATTTCTTTGAAGAACAGCTAAAGAGAGAGGAATTTTGAAAATCCTCAATATAATCCATCTCCTGGTCACAAATGTCAGCAAAGCATGCCTAGTTAGGTAGCCCTCATAAGTGTTTAGTGAATGCAAACCATCATTCCTCCAACTGTTAGTGCTGTAAGACATTTGTGGAGCTGATCAGCAGCTGGTGGAAGCTGGACCATCGCCAGCCTACACTCCTTGAGATCTGACTTTTAATATTTTCAGTCTTTACACTGCATGCGTCTGTAACATGCCTTCATCAGTGGCCCAGGTCAAGGGCTTGGGGTAACAGATCATTTGGCAGCAGCTGAGACTTCTGATTCTTAAATGTCAGTGGAAAGTAAAAGGCACAGGAATGTTGCTCCTATACTTTCTGAATGGGAGAATTTGGAACGAGAGATGAAACCTGCAATTGAGTTTTCAGGCATTTTCTAACAACCATTTTTTTCACAGCTTAAACCCAGCAGATTCTTCTTTACTTGGCTCTGCTTATTCTAAAGCCCTTTTTAGATGCTGCTTTGTATCTCCCCACACTCGTATTTCAGATGTGGTCACAGCTGCCTCTTGCTGCCTGAGCAGGCGATACTGCTTGCCGTTGTTACAGGTTCATTTCCTCCACCTCCCCAGCTTCAATTTTGTTGTGTTGTCATTACTGCATCCCAGTAGACAACCTCTTCACTTGGCATAAGTGAATTTATTCATATGGTAAATTATTCAACTACCCAGAAGATTTAATCAGCAAACTGTTCTGAGGGCTGATGTAGGGACTGGGTCTTCAGGGAAAATGTGTCAATGCCTTCTGCTTTCACTGCTCTGGCATGGTTAAAGGAGGGCTTTTAGAGGACCACTTCTAGGGGTTTTGATGATGGGATTCCAGGCCACAGCTCTGTCATGTGAGTCGTCTTATGGAATATTGATTTCACCTCATGCTGATCCAACCCACTGCATCAAGTGGCAGTGGTATCCCATGGCCAGGCATGGAGGGAGTAGGACAATCCCCTTCAGTGTTAACTTGCTCTGGGGTTGAATTAAGAGTACTTCCACACTTCTGTTTGAATTCAGCATACCTCCAAAGCCCTGTGAAGCCTCAGCTTTTATCTTGCATGGAGAGCTCTGTTATTTCCTTGTTATTTTGTTGGCACTTCAAACTATAATAAAAGATATCTGAATTAAAGATTAATTAAAGATTTTCTGTTTTTGTAAGAGGTTAATAAAAAAACATCCCCCAGTGAAGACCTGGCCTGCAGGGCAACGTTTGAGGAATGCAGTTCACTTATCTCTCCTTTCCAGACCACCAAACATCATTAAGTAAAGGCTATATCTGCATGAAATTACATACCATTAAGCATATGTAATTTATTATGAGCAGGGGATTCTATAGGGTGTAATAAGTGTAACAAGGGGCAGATATTAACCTAAGAAGGGGACCACCACCAAATTATGTTACCCCAGAAAAAAAGCAGACTTTGCAGTGTTGGCAGAGCCACATTGTGCTGCCTCTTTAACCCTTCAGTGACAGGAGTTGTATAGGATTCACAGAAGATCTTCTAGACCAACAGAGCAGAAATTATTTACCCCCTCTAATGCCACAGAATCATAGAATCATAGAATTTAAGGGTTGGAATGGACCTTACAGATCATTTAGTCCCAAGCCCCTGCCCTGGGCAAGGACACCTCTCCTCACTAGATCAGGTTGCTTAAGGCCTCATCCAGCCTGGCCTTGAACACTGACAGGGTTGGGGCAGCCACCACATCCCTGGGCAACCTGTGCCAGTATCTCACCACCCTTAGGCTAACAGACCTTTTTTTCTCACATCTAACCTAGACCTTCCCTCCTTCAGTTTGAAGCCATTACCCCTTGTTCTATCGCTGCAGTTCCTAACACAGAGTACCTCTCTGGCTCCTTTGTAGGCCCTCTTCTTGTCATGCACCTCAATATCATTGCAGCTGTTGAAGGGGGATGGCAGGAGTATCAGCCAGAAACAAGACTGCTTTTATGCTTCCCCATAGGTCCTGCAGACTGTTGCCAGTCTCCAAGCCTTTCCCTTTCCTCCAAGGGGAAGTGAAAGAAGAGCAGCCTAAAGTTTCAACTCCAAGCTAAGAGGAATAAGATTGTCCCAGTAAGGACATCTTCTTTATGACTTTTGAGCAAAAGGTTTTTTGGAAACAAGCTCCAGAAAGTTTATAAACCCTCTGCTCATGCCTGATGAGCCCCTGGACATGTAGCAGCCTATATGCAGAGCAGAATTATGCTAAGTCACAGCTGGCAGCAGCAATGTGCCCTGGGGTCAGGCAGCAAGAGCTGCTGCTGTGATGGAGAGGGCCAGTGGAGCCATCTTACCAGCTGAATTTACTAGGGATTGTGTGCATCCTAATTCCTCTGTGGAAGGGGCTTGCTTGCACATGAGCTGTGGGTGAATCAGAGGAGAATGACTCAAATTATCTTTGTTCCAACAAAGCTTTATAAAACCTCATAAATCACCCTTTTTGGCTTGGCTGGTTAGGTTTCTCTTTCTCTTGTTGCTGTTTTAACTGCAAGGATGAATGTTAAACTCTATCAGCTTTAAAGAAGAAACCTTTGTGTACAAAGAGCGGAGACTAAGCAGAAAAGGAAGAAAATGCACAAAACTCCTTCAAATGCTCCAAATCACAAAAACTTGGCACAATTTGGGGTCCTGGGGTAAGACTTGCCATCCTAATAACCAGTGGGTTATTCCTCTTTTGTTCCTCTCCCACATGAGCCAAGTAATGCTGCATTAGTAGACATCACTTCTAAGATACTGGAAGATCACCAGAAAGTTTTAAGTTGCCTCCAAACAAAAAACAAACTGTGAGCAATCCTCTGTTCTGCAGTCCTCTGTTCTAAGTTCTCCTCAGGAAGGAGCACTGCACTGAAGCCGCTTACACTGGCTGTGCAAGAAGCTGTTGCACATCCAGCCTCACTATAGCCACTTTGTTCTGCAGACATGAACATTTTGGGTTTACCTTCTCTCCTTCAAGCATGAAGGCAGGAATTTTTCTCATTGTTTACTGACACTTTTCCGGCTGACTCCAAGTATTCCTATAGTTCATGAGTCCAGAAAGCACTTTTAAATTTTACATGCAGAGGAAGCTTGCTGTGTGGCTTTCTTCAAAGCCTCTCAACTTTAGGAATGATGTATAATTACAGACATTTTTGCCATTTGTGTTATCAGACTGTCTGAAAAATCTATAGAATATTGAACAGCGCAATATGGCTTAATATTTTCAAGTTACTTCAAAGACCAATAAAAATACAGCAATGCCAGACAAGATCTTTTCTAGGTATTGTGAAATTGTTTTGCTTGACATCTAAAAAGGAGATTTTCAGAAGATAAATTATATTGTCTTGAAAGCCTCAGCCTCCACCATTTGCTTTTATTTCAGCTCAAAAGACACTTGAAGACCCAGTGCATCTGGGTACACAAAGCTTGGTGCATTATCCATTAATAAATTTATAACTTCTTCAGACTCATTATCCAACTACTGATCCCAAAGAGCAGCATATGACACCATCACGATGACAAGTGGTTTGCAATGGAGGGGTGCTTCCAAGCTGTGACTTACTGGTCAGGTCCAACAATAGGAAGGCATCACCTTTCTCACTTTTCAGCAGTGTCAAGCACAATCAGATAATCATCGTACAACATTATTTCCCTGCCCATGACAGGGAGGGGTTGGGACTAGATGATCTGTAAGGTCCATTCTAGATGATCTAGATGATGACCTAGATAAGGACTAGATGGGTTGGGACTGGATGATCTGGAAGGTCCATTCCAAACCCTAAAATTCTATGATTCTATGATCATTTCCTCCTTGTAAAGGTGAGAAACCAAATTGCCTGGAATTGTGTGAAGGAAGAGAGAAGTGACTCTAGGAAAACCCAACAGAACAGGTGATGTTTCCAGCAACCGGGAATGTCATTAACTGCTTTCCACCAATTGCAGCAATGCAGATTCGCCCTAGGTCACTCAGCCACCCAAGGCCCTTTCCAGGCTCCATGCTGCAGCATAAAGCAGAGCATGGCCAGGAGGGAAATTCCCAGGGGCAGCCCAGAGTCCATTGTTTCAGCTCAGCAGCACACGTAAAAGATCCACCCCCTCTCTGATCACAGACTTGAAGAGGTTGGGTAAAAGGTCAAACCACAAAACTTGTATCTGAAATCAGATTAATCTATATAAAGGTTTTTGACTGGCAGGAAGATTTGTCAGACTGTGATGTGACGTCATGTGCATGTCTAATAAGGGGTTTGATTGACAGGCCAACAATTATTAGATTTGTCTTTGGGGATAATTAAATCTGTTGAATGTCACTGTATTATCTGAAGAAAAAAAGGGGTCACATTTTCAATTTTATCTTTCTTCTGCCACATGATACGGCATGAGAGAGAATGCCTCATTTATGATCTGGTAATCTTTTCTCCAAACTAGCTCCATCCACATCCTTTCCTTTGAGTTGCGGTATGGTGGGTTACAGGCCCCGGGCAGCCGTCAAAGAGAGCACATGAATGAACTTCCCAAAAAACACATTAAATAGAGAAAAGCAAAAAACTTGTCCTTTTTAAGTACCAACTCTCAGCCACCTGCAATCAGTTGTGTGAAAGGGGCAACTCCCAAGGAAGAGAACTGCAGCTGCATCCACTTATTTTGCCCTTGCAAGTAGATTCTCAGCTGATGTAAAATGGCAGAGCCTATTGCACTTAGTGGCATAATTTTGCAACAGCTGAGGCCATGTGCTTGAGACTTTAAATTAGCCCTCAAAGGAAAGCTGTGCTTCTGTTAGCTGGTTGGCTAAATAAGGACATGTCTGTAAAACTGCAAATGTTGCAACAAGGCAGCTAAGGGGAAGACAGAAGGAGCAGTTGCTCAGAGCACAGGTATTTTGGGAAAAATTAGTGGAAAAAAATCCTGTGATACATTTCCTTTAAAATCTAAGCTGTCCTCTCAGGTTGTGGTTGACTTCTTGGGCTGCAGAGAAAATTGTCATAGTATAGCTTTCAACTGTCAGTGGACTCAGCCTTAAAACTCCATATGTTGCTTTCACTCTACATTCTCAGCAGTTGCATGAACCCAGAAAAGCACTACTGAATAAAGCTACAGCAGGAAAACAACCTGTGGGTAGAACAAATTGCAAAGAGCAGAAAAGCAACTAAATCACCTTAGTTAAGGTTGTGTTTGGGGGGATGAAAAATAGCAAGTTGAGAATGCTGCAGAAAGATGCAAGTTCTTCAGCTGTGGTCGGAGACATTGAGTGGCAGCAGCAAACAGATCCCCGTGGCTCAGCAAAGCAGCTGGAGGAGACACAGGGCTGGAGAGCTCCATCCCATTAAACCATGGAGGCCTTGGCTAGGTGAAAGCAAAGCTCCTTTTGCCCTTGCACTAATGACCTCATTCTGCAATTTTCACTCAGGGAATATTTTTTTGTTGTTTTTGTGCCCCAGGAGTGGTATTACAAGAAGGACAACCATCAGCCCCTGCAAGCCAAGTATGATTTCTGTTTGAAATTAAAAACCCCATTAGTGCACCCAAGGTAGAGATGTTGCCATCAAGGGTGAAGCTACCTTTAGACCTAGGAGGTTGAAAAATGCTGACCAGGTGATGTCAGGCTCCTTCAATGTAGATGATTTTTACACTGACACAAAATATTCCTGAACTTTCACCTAAAATGTTTGGAGCCTAACTGGCACTAAAGCCTGTAAAGTATTGTGGATAACTGGTAAGGAATCATATACATGCAAAAAATAAAGGACCGTGTGGAAGGAACAGTTGAAAGGATAAATATACCATTATGCTGGGTATGCTGACATCTCTTATCTGACTCACATTGACTAGCTGAATTGTGTAACACTGCACAGTGTTTCTGAAGTGGGACCATTACTCTGATGCCTAGCACTAGTGGTGACAATTGTGTTGAATCACAGTGGATGAGAACGAGAAAGACTCGGTCAAGGAGAGACACTTCAGCTGACAAGTACTTGTCCTTGGATAAGAAAAACATCTTAGAATATCACTTATCAAAGTGGTGCTTTGTCAAAGATAAAGTCTGCGCTTCACAGATTAAACAAGTTTTGCAATGTGATGTGTGTAAAGACTCAGATTTCTCAATACATCTGAAATTACATTCTGTATAATAAATTGACCTCAGCATTGAAAATAAAGTGACAAATGTTCTAGTAACCACGAACTGAACAGAAAATTTGGGAGAGAAGGAACAGGAGCTGTTGCCTGGGCAAGGGTCACTGGGAGAAGCTTGAAGCTGTGGGAGAGGCTGCAGCATCGTGTCCTCCACAGATCTGTCACAGGAACTGACCTGGGCCATTAGGGTTTCACCTCCAGATAAAGTCCAGCTGCAATAACTGTGTCATGTTTATTGTAAAGGAGACTGCTCTTCTGCGAGGGCACTGGGACTGATCAGAGCAGATGCTGCAGCCAGCAAAGGCAAACAAGACCCACTTTGGTCCATCATCAGGGACTGAAGAGGCTGCCTGGGAGCCATGATGACACCTGCATGTGGCTCTGGTCTTGAGGTCCTCCTGCACCAACCCTCAAGAGCCGAGGTATCATGTGGATGATCAACAGAGAAGGCAGATCCAAGATAAAATTTATCAGTGAAGTCCAGCACCTCTCCTAACGCCAGAGAGATGGCACGTGCCTTCACCGGATGCACTTCCCATATATTTTCTCTTCTTCCTGGGAGAAAACTTTTCTCCCACTTCTTGGCCATGACTGCTTTGTGTAGACACTGGGTTGAGTCACAGGCAGAGCTGGTAGTGATAACCGCCCTCAGGGTAATCTCAGTGTCTGAATATAATGTTTGCTTGATTATTTGTAACCCGCTAAACTGCGAGTTTCACAGCCCTTGCTCTTAGTCAATGCCATAAATAGAGTTAATGCAACACTTATCATCAAGCCTGCATGATGCTGATAGGCTTTCAGTTCATAAATCACATGCGTTTGTCATCCCTCTAAACCACTTGACATGACAAATCACACATCTCTTGTGTCAAACTGCCCAGAGTTAACGAGCTATGCTTACTTCATCTTATAGAAAGTTCAGTTCTATTTAAAGACAATTTAGACATAAACACAGAAGTAATAGAAGTGGAGTTACAGAGAGATGTACGGTGAGGCTTGAAAGAGGCTTGTTTAACTCAGCATGGAGCTGAGAGAGACAGGTGGTAGCAAGAGAAGTCAGTGATGGATCACAGAGGGAGCAGTCCTGTGCGCAGGTTGGATCATGGACTGTTGGAACACATACCTGACACTGAAATCAACACAAGAGCAAAGGAATGATGCCACAAAATGTGATCTCAGACTTGGTGTTTCTGCTTCTGGGAATGTTCCGTGTTCAGCTACCTTTGCAAATCTGATTGGGTTCTTGCAAAAAGATCATACCAAACCATTGCCAGGGCTAATTTACTTACTTCAGTCATGCTGAATTCTACCTTTCCTATTGTATGTCCATAGTTTAGGTGCTTAAAAGGTGTTTCCAGTAGTTAGAACAGGTGGTTACCCATCTATAACCGCAACAATCAAACTCATTTCTCATAGAGTCTCACAAACAATCCCCAAACATAGTCATGATCACAGCCACAGTTACCATCCTCAGGGATCTGGCAGTCACAGTTTGGGTGCTCTAGACAATGGGGGCTTTGGAAACGTCAATAAATTCCACACTTATTTCTCTGGGTCTGTGCTGCCTCCTGGCTGGGTCCTAGGCAGGGCACTGACTCACTGCAATGGGATGTGGTGGTGAGTGGATGTGCTGGGTATCTTGAAAATTTGCATTTATCGGCAATGATTACACAAAGCATGGTGTAACCTCGTAGTGGAGATGAGACCTGATGGTTCCTGATGGGATATGGCTGCTAAGTCTCTCAGGACCGAGGTGAAGTATTAATGGTTTGAGTCCTGATTATGGATTCAGTTAGCCTAGTATCTTCTGTGGTGATGATGGTATGAGGGAATTGGACCAGAAACAGAGGATCCTTACAGCTCTGGCTTTGGCTCAGGCAGGATTTGAAGTGAAGTCTTGTTTGAGTCTGTATCAAGGACATGGTTTCCTCCAAGACCTCCAGGACTGTGGTTTGCTGTACAGTCTTCCCTTTACTTTCTCTTCTGTGGTTTTATTTCAAAGCAGTAACTGCTCTCATGCAATTTAGCAAGAATGAGACCAAATATTTAGCCCTTGCTGTAACATTTGTGACACTTCAGAGTCACTAGATTTCTTTCTTGTCTTAATGTGGGATAACTGATCCCACTGTTCAGCAATAATGTACTGAAGGATTTACAACCAGTTGAATGTGTATAATAAACTGCAAGTGATGTGTAGCAATCACCTACTCTGCAAAGACATGGATGTTGGTGTGAAACCTGCAGCCACACAATGAAAAACAAGGACTGACTAGTACTACATCTCCCAGACACTGTGAGGGAAAGAAAAGGTTACTCTCTGAATGAATTCTGAGTTATAGTGAGGAAGAGCATTAGGGAAATAAACACAGCTCAGCACTATGTTTAGCAGCTGACATGATACAAAGCTTAAAGTCCAGTCAGACATCTCACACTGTGCATCAACCCACATGGCATCTCTTCAGCCAGCACTGAGCAGCAGTGAGAAATCTGCATGAACAGCTGAGGACAGAGGGCCCGAGGCAGGAGAAATCCTCTTTGCTTGTGCAGTTGCACTGCAGTCTCTCTGCTGCTCCTCTCAGCTCAAGAAACCATCAGTCACAGACCAGCAGAGTGGCTTCCGTGGGACATGCAGCAGCTGGGCTGATCCCTGTGGTGTGGAGTCGGAAGTTGCTTGAGGTTGTGTCCATACAGGAATTATTAACTCATGTTTAAGGTCCCTATGCTAGAGAGAGGTTTGGTCTTCTCCAGCTGCTTGTGCCAGCAGTCAGGCTGCAGCTGAAGAGCGAGGAGTGCTGTGGTAGTGAGCTGAGGACCCAAGGGACTCTTTTGGACAGCACAGAGGGTTCATAACACCTGGCCCCTCTTTGCTTCAGGGAGGCAAACCTGAGGAGTGTCTGTAGCTTGAGCACTTCTCACTAATAAATCTCACTACCAAGCCTATAATCCACATTCTTCCGGTAACAACTGCTTTACATTTTAGGAGAAGAAACTGCATTTACCACCTGTATCATAGCACAGAGCATCACTTGATCACCATGGGGGAGCATAAATGAAGTTTATTTCACTACTCTCTTTATTCAGCTTTATTTTCTCCACCTCTCACCACAGCTGGGATCTCTTCTCTGCTATAACAGCTGACAAGACACCCACATGCTTCGCGCATGAGGCGGAGGATTTCCACTGTGGGGCAGGTGGGTCCTCCAAAAACATAGATGAATGGCATAAAAAACCCACCCACCAGCACTGCTTTAACAGCCTGAGGCTTTGCCAAGGCTGGGGTGCCCCAGCAATAACACCCTGAGCTGCAACATAGTAGGGTGGGTGATCCCCTGCACTCAGCTTGGACTCTCACCAGCACAATGGCCAGGGAAAGGGACTGCTCCCAGGGTAAGTCACAGCTGTGGCAGATCAAGGTGCCATAGCATGACAGCAACTGGATTATCTAGTCTGTAGCAGGGTGTGACTGGGAATGCATTTTACTGTGTTAAATAATTTGATACTAGCAAAAAAAAATATGTCCTGCAGAGTGTTAAGATGACTCAAACGCATGAAAGAAAATTACACTCTCCTCGTTCGCCCAAGGGTTTGTAACACATTAAAGGTGCTTTTCCCTTCTGAAATGCTGCAGGGATGTTTTAAGCCCTGTTTAAAACAATTTTTCTTTGCTCTGTTAGTCACAGTCTCATCTCCTGAAGAGGTCAGTGTCTGCTGCAGGGCTGCAGCAGGCAAAGGGAGGGTAGAGGGGAGGGCAACCTGTGAGGAGGCAGCAGAGTTGAGTGAGATTACTTCACATCCTCTCTCATGCCCTGACAACTTGGAGACAGGGAGACGAAC
>NW_008689695.1:47165-49028 GCF_000695815.1 Acanthisitta chloris | reverse complement strand
CTCCCCAGGCTCCACCTGAGTCAGGTGTGGGCAGAGCCCCTGCCAGCAGCAGCAGAAGCTGAACCTCTCTGCATGCGATTCCCTATCCCCATCCCAAATACTTGCCTCCCCCAGGCATTAGAGCTTCACAGACCGAAGCATATGAGGTCGGGGGCTGAGGACAGCCCTGTATTTGAGGACATAGGAAATTACCTCAGGCACTGGGAGCCTTTGTGATGAGGCTGGGCAGAGTGTCATAACAGTTTGTCAGCCCCTGCTGAGCCCAGAGCTGACGTGTAAAGTGAAAGATGACCTTAGCACCTCTGTTAAAATCAAGCTCCGCATCAACAGCAAGGGTGTCTGAGTTTAGCTTTTTGCACTAATGCTCTACAGAATATTCGTACACTCAAATCAAAGTCTTGAAGGTGTGGCATAGGAGTTGCAAAGTCACCGTAGGTCCTGTGTGAGTAATAAATTGCAACAGATGTGGAGGTGGTTCCTAGCTTCACTCCCACCACCTTGTTCATTCAAGGACAGTCCCTTCACCTCATCTGCTGGGATATCCTCCAGACCCTAGGGCTTCCTGCTTGTCTGGGTACCTCCACCACTGAATGCTGTGCTAAGCCCAGACCGCAGCTATTCATAGGCAAGAGTTTAAAATATGCTGACATTGCTGTTGGTATGTTTCATTCTGAGTAGATCACCACATCTGGTTTAGTAGACAGTCATACTGATTTAGCTGCAGTGCCATTTGTCCTTCACACTTTTTTTGAGTAATCTTCAGTAACTGGTCAAATTCACACACAGTCAGACTCTCTCTCCTTTACTGAAGATACTCGAGAACTCATGTTAACAAAACTTCCCTGTCTGACCATTCAGGAAGCGCTCTGGAAGTCACACTCCCAAGGACAGGGATTTGAACTGCTGTGACCAAAGCCCCTTTGTGGGTGGCTTCAGTGAGCCCAGGGTGCCCTACTTGACTGCCTACACACCCACTCACAAACAGACCAGGTTTCCTTACCAGCTCGTCCCCAGGTTCCCCATAGCAGTCTCAGACCACTGGTTCCTTTAAGCACTTTTATCATAGTGCACAGACTAAGGGCTCAAGCTTGTGCCTCAGAGGGATTCCCTGTGCCTTTTGTTATGCAGAGGGGCTGCAGTTCACAGCCTCTTGCCTCGGGCTCAACCTGGACACCCCAGACACGTCATGCTGTAATTCTAATCTTAGTCATCTCTTCAGAAAGGGAAAATTAGAAAAACAAGTAAGGATGTACTTCTCTACAGCCCCTTCTGGCACTGCAGATTCTGAAGTTTACCAGGGCACCTCTCACCTCCCTGATTAACCTCCCAGCCATCCTCTAATGCAAAGTGGAACTAAATCCTGCTGTTCTCCAGCAAAACTTGTAATTCCCAAGGAACTTCAATGGATTTCAGATTCCAAACTCCCTTGAATAATCTTCTGATAATCCTTGCCTAAAATGACTATATTTAAAACACTCAAGGTAAGCCCGTGAAGATGAACGAATTCAGTCTTGGTTCGTGCAGTAATTAACCACTCAGTTCTCCAAAGGATTTTTGCCAACCTTTGAATGCAACTTGATGACAGAGGTCAAAATTAATGCTTTCCATTTCTTAATAATTTTCAGGCTCTTGAAACCCACATAGATACGGCAAATTCCCAGAAGTGTCATGCAGATATGGAACATTATTCTAGTTTGCATTAAAGTAAAGCAAAAGAATAATAATTACACATAATAAGGTCAGAGCCACAGGTATGTAGATAGAGTTGGTTTTCAACCAACAAGTTTGGTGAAACAGCGAGGAAATGTGTCTGTCCGTGAGTCCTCACAATGAAATCAGGAGCAACAAACTTAAAACTTTGCA
>NW_008689695.1:22746-47126 GCF_000695815.1 Acanthisitta chloris | reverse complement strand
CAAAGTGACAATTTGACATGGAGCATAGAGCAGAAGGAGACATTTGCAAGAATCCTGAGGTGGGGAAAGGGTAATTAGGCTCTGCAGGGTATCGATGGTTCATTCCAATCAGGGAAAAACAAGAATATGCCCTACAGCTAATACCTCTGCTGAGTTCCTGACTTTTAGTGCTCTGCAGAGTTCAGGATTTTCACTCCCTGACTGAATTTTCACTCTCTGATTCCTCTTTTAAAGGTCTTTCTCTGGTTTCCCTTGAGGATCAGTATGGAAGCAGTATCAGGTGTTCTGTGGTGAATATACCCTTGGGAATCCCAAGTTTTCCTGATTTCTGTATGAAAGGTGTTTCTACTGGGTAGAGCTGCCTGGTTTTGCCTTTTACTTCCTGCAGAGCCCTGCAGCCCAGGCTGCAAACCTGCCTGGGATGCAGGGGTGCCCATCCAGGCCTGCCTGGAGGGAAGCACTTGGCACAGGGACTGTGGAGAGCTGCATGCCATGGAGCAGGAGGAGGGATGCAGAGAGCCCTGCAGGTCCGAAATGCCCTGGGACTGGGAAGCAGGAGAATAGGAGGAGGGAGGGATGCTCCTCGTTCCTCACTTTGGAGTTACTGGGGATAAACAATGTGAGTTCTCTGTCTGCACAGGGATGGGCTCTCCTCCCCAGAGCTTTTCATCTCCACCAGACAGAGAAGCAGAAAAGACATCTGCCAGAGAGGGGAGTTCGACCGTCTTGAAAATTTGTGGCTGTGATTTGGACCCTCGTCATGCCCACATACTGTGTCACTGCGAGAGGAATTCAGTTACCATGGGTTACCCTATCAGTACGGGGACCAAGTGCCTCCCCTCCCAACAGCTCTATAAAAAGAGTCGCTCCAAGACACCCCAGCGGCTCCTGCCTACCGGCACAGACCCGGAGAAACTTGGCTAGGAGAGAGGGAGGGCCACCAGAGGAGGTGTCAGCATGCCGTCTGCTTTCCAGCTCCAGTGCCACCTCGTTCTCATCTTCCTGGCAGCCTCCAAGGGGGAAACCAGATACCTGGAGGTGAGCAATGATGACTAAAAACACCTCTTTGTGCTTTTAGCTGCTCTCTTCTAACTTGTACTCTCAGCTTTCAAGCATTGTGCTTTTTTTTTTCCTCTCTCCCCTCCTATTCCCACTTCTCCTGCATTAAACCTACACCTGGGTAACATTAATAAATCCATCCCATGTGTCCTGCACTCCCTCTCCATTTGTTTATCCCCAGCATTTTTGCTGAGGGTTCAAGAGACTTTCTATACACTTAGCTGCTGGGCTCATCTCTTAGGTGCCAGGTTTGTTTCTCCTCTACTGCAGGTCGGCATATTTCCATCTGAGCTCTTCCACAGCTGCACTGTCCTTAGAGGAGGGATTTAGTCTGCTGTGCCTGTTCTCGAGAGATGCAGGGAGTGGGCTACATTTCACTTGGCCCCATCCTCTTTTTGCCCCCCTTCTTTCACCAGGTGAGAGATGCTGGTGATGATGAGCCCTTCCTACTCCTCAGTGAAGATCTGAAGCGAGAGCTGTCTGCGGGGCATATCTATCGGCGGTCGCTCCGTGAGTTTCTTTGGTGCTTTGGTAGGGACACTGCTGGGTGGGAGAGTCCTGGGGGGACCTCAGGGCTCAGGGAGGGGAATGGGGCTATTCGGGAGTGACAGAGCTGCAGGAGCTTTTTGCAAGGCCAAGGAGAAGAAGGAAAAAGTGTTAAAAGTCAGAAAACCTGAGGCTGAGGCGAAGGGTTGGAGCTCGCAGTTGATGGTCCCAAATAATGGGAGTAGGATGGGGATTCTCAACCCATGTCTCTGGCCAGGATCACATAGCCAAGGGATGGGACAAGTGTAATAGCTGTGCTTAAAGAGAAATCTGAAGGAATAGTCTGTTTGTGCACTTATGCATATACACACAGCTTTCTGCTCAGAGATGCTTTGACATGCCATCCCTCCACATCCCTCCATTGCACCCTTATGCACACACCTGCAAGTTACTATTTATCCTTTGATGCTCAGCAGGATCATAATTGCTTCAGCTGTCTCTGCCTGCCCTTGCTGCCTGCCAGGACTCAGTGTGAGGGGGTCTCTCCTTTCCCCCTCCTTCCCTGCACCATGGGAGTTGGCACTGGGTCTCCCTCCAGAGCAGGCTGAGGCAGCAGCCCTGTGTCCCTGCTTCTCCAGGGTGCATTGATATGCTGAGTATAGAGGGGCAGTTCACCTTCACTGCAGACCAACCACAGCTGCACTGCGCAGCCTTCTTCATCGGGGAGCCCGAGGAGCTTATCACAATAGACTACGATTTTGTCAACATTGACTGCCAAGGAGGTGACTTCCTGAAGGTAAGAAGCTCTAAGTGTCTCTGCACATCCCCCTCCCTGCTCCCATCTGGCACGTGAGATGTTTGCTGCTTGTGCAAGGGGCAAGAGCATGTGTGCACGAGTATGTGTGTGTGGCTGTGTGTGCAGAACAGAACCATCTCTGGGGTGGCTCTTCCTCTTTCTTGAGGCACTTTGGGTATGTGTTTCCCCCATCACCACCCCTCTAAAGCAAAGTTGTATGCAGGATGAGGATCATTCTCCAAACTACAGCACCAGCTCTGCTGAACTTTTCCAGGAGCAGGTCTACTGAATGTCCATACCTTGGGGGACTGGCTGAACAGTTTGGTCAGTACAAGCCAACCCTGCCAGTCCTATTAGGAGGCAAGCCACCCCTGCCAGTCCTATTAGGAGGGTTTTCTCCTTACACTATGAATCACAGGAGCTCTGCAGATAATGATACACCTCTCTGAACAGCTGTTACTGCACTGGGACCTCTGATCACAGGTCGCTTAACATCAGCTTATTAATGAATGGACCATTGCAGGCTTTCTTTCACATTTCCCTGCTAGAGCTTTTCAGGACGTTGGTTCTGAACAGAAAGAGGTTCGTGACTCAGTGACATTCATATTTCCATATCAAAAAACTTTACTAGTGTGTTTTGCTGGCAGGCAGGAGCGTTGATCAGGGGATTTGAACTTGGTCCAGAGGAGAAGGGGAGGTACAATAGTCCCTGATTACTCCCTCGCCTTGCACTTTGCCCTTGGCACTGTAGTAGCTAGGCACAGCACAGACCCCATCCCACATAGTGGCACTCTGAGCTCCAGGGAGGCGGAGGAGGAAGAGATCTGCCCTTTAGCCCTTTCCTTGTCTCCTGCTCTTGGAGAGATACTGTCCCCCTGCTTGCTTTACCCCAGGGAATCCTGTCCCTCCATTCCATACTTTGGCTGAGATCTCTTCCCATGTGGCTACAAGGAGGCTGATTTTAGCCTCTTGTGGGTCCAAGGATTTTGTACCAGGACTTATGGTCACTTGTGGAGGCTGGAAAATAGAGGCTTCTTGCGTTTGGTCATGGTGCCCCAGTTTCTGTGTTATACTACTGTATTTATAAAAGCAGATTTTCCCTGGTGTAGTTTGAGCATCTGCATCTCATTACTTCAGAAAATTTACAGTTCTGGCAAATCCAGGGACTGATCCTGCAAGTATTTTTATCAGCAAGTCCCACATACTCACATTAGGATTATTGACTGAAACAAGGACAGAATCCAGTCTTTGAATACTGGAAGTCTTGACTGGAGCATAGAAGGAATGGCAGTGTGAGAGCAGCTAGGAGGGAATCGAAACAGCAAGACAGGCAACTGCATAGCTGTGCTAGAGCTAATGCTTATTTCTGCTTCTGACACATTTCCCTGAAGATGCTGATGGCAAATTGTTGCTATTTTTGTTGTGAAGGAAAGATTTGTATGTAGAGGTTGATGCTTAAGGTCCAGCCAGGTGTGCAGCATTTGTTCTGCTTTCTGCTGGTTAGGATGGGGTGAAAGAGCAGATGCAGGCAAGAGCAATACCTCTGCCAATAATTCCTCCTCTAAGTTTTATTGTATTCCATTACCTTTTTTACAAGCCGTAAAACATGGACGGTGGAAAATTACAGGATGGATCAATAGACTTAATGCCCAGAGTCTGAGAGGGTGACTTATATGTCTTGTGGCTTCCAAATCAAGCTGGTCAAAAACTTATCATAAAAACAATTATAATATAATAATTTTTACAATTATAGTAACAATTATTCTTACTATTGCAATAGTAAGAAATAAAAAAAACCCAGATGATAATGCTGGAACAAAACCAAAAATCACCAGGATTGTCACCTAAAGGAAAAAGACATTAAAAGTGATATGTATCCCTTTCCTAAATACCAATTTAAGCTTGAATAATTAGTTAAATGCTAGAAAAACAATAAATAAAAAGAGGTTTTGGTTTTAATTGGTGGCTTTGAACAGGCCATCTGGTATCAAAATAAGTGTCATCTTGTTTCTGTTCTCTGCTACCAGAGTGGTAAGCAAAAAGCTTGTTTTCAATTATTGAACCCCTATAGGTATTTGATGGCTGGATACTCAAAGGAGAGAAATTTCCCAGTTCTTTGGACCATCCCCTTACCACTTCTCAAAGATATGTAGACTTCTGTGAAAGTGGGAATATCCAGAGGAGCATCAGGTCTTCACAGAACGTGGCAATGATCTTCTTCAGGATTCATCAGCCAGGCAATGGATTTACTGTCACAGTCAAGAAAAGCACCAATCTCTTTCGTAAGTCTGCATTTTATACCATCAAAGGGGCTTGAATTTGGGGCAGGAAGCAAAATGAATGTGTTGGTTTGCACTGAATTCTCTTGCTGTCATTATCTGCACTGACACAGCTCTTGTAAAGCCAATGCAGCCACACACACCTGCAGATTTGACTCAGGCACTGTGTGTGTCCCAAGGGAAAAAAAGTGAAGCTTAAGAGGCAACACGTTCATGGTTTCAATATACAGGACCAGAAGGCTCTTTCTTTCAAATAAGATCTCGCCCAGTCTAATATTGGCAGGTTCCAACTCATTTGGCTAAAACAAACAATATTAATTCAGAGAGTTTAATCTCAGAAATTTCTAGATCTGGGTGAACAATCAGGAAAAACATGTTTGAAAAAGTTCAACAGTAAAAACAATGTTTCGAATAGTTATGTGATAATTATGAGTGATATATTATCACAATGATCTATTTGCAAGTTCTTACCCCAAGCCTGTGAGCTGGCAACGCACAAATGATCATAGAATAATGGAATGAGCTGCGTTGGAAGAGACCTTAAAGATATCTCATTCCAACCCATCCACCATGGCCAGGATGCAACCCACTAAACTCGGTTGTCCAGGGCCACATCCAATACTTCCAGCAGTAGGGCACCCAGGACTTGTTTGGGCAACTAGTTTGTGTGCCTCACTTGCATCGCTTTTCCAAGAGGGGACAGGACATTTAACAACTATTGCTCAGGCCACTCTGATTTATCTACCTCACCACGCAAAAAAAGGAAAAGCTTAAGACAAAAGTTGGCACTACATCTGCCCTGTCCTTAATCTGAGTTGTTCAAACCTGAGCCTGTCAGCTGAGTGTCCGTGCTGTGGCTTTATGTCCAAGGATGTGATTATTGTGTTTAGCTGGAGGTGGCTGGTGTCCCTCACTATCCTGACGAAACAGCTGCAGGCACCCAGGTCTGAGCCAAGGATCCCTTGGACTGCACACACAGATGATAAGCTACTCCCGTATCTGAACTCTTTAGATTGAACTTAAAGATGCAATCAGCTTGCTCTCATTTCAACGAGATATTTTGCAGGGTAAGGAACTCAGGTGAGAGGAGCAGAACAGGACTTAGGGGGTTGCAAGCCCCTGCCGACAACAGGCAACAATCTGTCAAAGCTAAATAAAAGCTCTCCAGCCTTGCTTAGCCTCCTTCAAGCTGGCAAACCATACGAGCCCCTGATGTACGGATTTGGGGTGTGAGCTCTCCCACTGACTGCTTCACCCTCAAGTCCTGCTAGACCTCATGCTACACAGTAAACCACGAGGAGGGAAATTTTAGGGAGAAAATGCTATGCAAGAACCCCAGAAAATGCCATATGCGTATTTTTCAGCATTTGGCTGTAGCCTTCAGTAATTAAATCATCTCTGCTGGTTTTGGTGCTAGAAGTACATCACTTTGCTAGATGCAGTGATGACTGCACAAGTAACTCTTGTACCTTCTCTTGTGCCACAGCTTGCAATGTCATCTCTCAGACTCCCTCGGGAAGGTTTACCATGGTCATTCCTCACCAGCACAGGAACTGCAGTTTCTCCATAATCTACCCAGTGGTGATAAAAATATCTGATCTCATCCTGGGACATTTAAATGGTCTCTTTTTAAAGGTGAGTTCTTTATTTCATAAGAAATTGCTACCACGTGCAGCTTTCCTGGGCACAGGGGAGGGAAGGGATGAAGCAGGGATAGCCTGTGGCACTGGCTGCCAAGGCATGTGTGATCTGGACCACCTGCATCCACCCTGAGGGCTCTGGTTTCCCCCTAGAGATGAGAACTGGGTCTGTCTCTGTCACTATTTTCTCTGTAAAGTTGCAGTGGCAATCAAATTATGCAAAGTACCATTAATGCATGTAACTATTACTCGCCATAACAAAGGGTAAGAATTTCATTAGGAAGAAAAGAGTTCTCTCCCCAAGATCTGTCTGTCTGGATTTAAACTAATGAAAGCAGCAACCACTCTGAGAAAAGAGACATGGATCAGATAGTAAGGAGAAAATACAAATGTGCTCACAGTTGATTGCCTGCTCAGCATGCTGAGCATCTTTTCTTCTGTCTGCTCTGATCCGGGGTTTGGCCACAGCATTTTGTGCCTAGTGATGAACAGACAAGAGAGGACAAGAGCTGTTGGTGATACCCTGTGCGTGGGAGGTCTAGGAAGGTGCCAGTTCCAAAATATCCAGACGAATAGGAGCAAGAAAAAAAGTTTGTTTTCTCCTGTCGGTGAACCTGGCAGCCGAGGTCCCTCATGGGGACTGCCAGTGTCTGAGGAAACCAGGTTTCAAGAGATGGGCAAGTGAGTTAGTTGACTTGTTCAGCAGCGGACAGAAGAGGGACAACAGCAGAAGGATGATAAAGAAATCAGACACTAAAATTGCAGCATAGGGCTGACAGCCCAAAGGTGTCTGTGCAAGGTGTTTCTGGCAGTACTCGTGGGTCTAACATACAGTGAGCTATTCTTGTCACACAAAGGTACTCTTTTGGTTAATCCTACTTTAGTTAAAGTTTGCCACAATGGTGCATTTTAGCAATGCTTATTGCTCAGGAATATGGATGGTGCAGTGGAACTTTAGCTCCTGCCTGCCAGCTGAGTGTGGGCATACATGCAGCCTGTGCCTGCCTGTAATTTCATTACATGTCTAAGCACCCAGAATCACATTAGTTATCTGCACTAAAAGCAGTTGAATCAACACCTTAACTACTTGCCAATAATTTTCAGAGCCTACTTAAGACGGTATTTGGAATCCCTAAAGGAAATTAACTGAGTAATGTCAAATCAAAGTAGTATTGCTCAGGATGAGAACCTGATTCCACAGAGGTTTGAGTACAGGGGACTTCTAAAAGCTGTTGTTGGCTGCAATCATGTCTAGAGAACTGCTGCATTTTGAAGGTAAATAACTGCTAGTCTTTGCCTTTTTAGAAACCATCAGCAGGCTGTGCAGGAGTAGGAGATTTCGTGGAGCTTCTAGGAGGAGCTGGTTTAGACCCATCCAAGATGTTCCCACTAGCTGACCTTTGTCACTCTTTTCATGGGTCTGGTAAGAACTCCTTCTTCCAATTACCTCCACATGATAAAGTAATTAACCACAATAAGGCATGCAGAGACTGCTCCAACCTGGATTTCCTGCTAGAGTGGTGAACTTCACATGTAGCAGAACATGAGAGCTAAGGCTATTCACGCCTGTGGTTCAGGTGTGTGGTTACAGCACACCCACTACAACCTCCACTTGGCCTTGCAGTAATCATTGTAACAAGAAATCATTGACACATATTTTTAAAATGCTTGTCCTATGATAAATATGATTATTATAATGTCAGCACATAAATGAGCCTGGAAATTCACAAAAAAATGAAGGCAGAGTGGTTGCATTTTCATTTAAGGAACTTTTCTCTTGCTTACTCAGTGTTTCCAAAGCCTCAATTTCTGCTGCAGGTGTAACACACACACAGAAAGCCTCAGAGCTCAGAGCTCCCATTCTCTGCTTTGAATCCTGGGGGTGGCTCTGAACCTGTTTCACTATTATGCCAGGTCAGTGACTTCTTTCTCCCCACAAAAGTAAGGATTTCCAGTTTCCCTGGTATTCAATAGCAGACTAACCCCTGTAGCACACCTATCATACCTCTGGAGTATCAGTGGGGGCACTGAAGAAGTGACATTTCCACAGAGCTGGAAAGCAGGAAATTTCCTGGTATTTTGCCTCTGTGGTCTCCTGTGACTTTCAACACACCACAACTTAGTAGTCCATGCACTGTTCAAGACTTTAACTGGAAAGTGCTGGTGCTGGCAAATACTGAAAACTGAGCTGAGATTAAAATGTGATTTTTTGGTGATGTGAAGGAAGTGAAATTCCATCTCAGTAATGACCTTTCAGATTTCTCCCCCTGTGAAGAAGGTGCTCCAAGTTCCCCCAAATGAATAGGCTTTGCTCAGAACCCACTCAATGGCCTGAATTTGGGAATGGCCTGAAGTTCTGTCAGGGGAAGTTTAGGTTGGCTATCAGGAAAAGGCTCTTCCCCCAGAGGTGTTTATGCACTGGAACAGGTTCAGGTTGGAGAACAGGACAAGGTTCTTCCCCCAGAGGTGTTTATGCACTGGAACAGGTTCAGGTTGGAGAACAGGACAAGGTTCTTTCCCCAGAGGTGTCTGGGCACTGGAACAGCTTCTCAGGGCAGTGGTCACAGCCTCAAACTTGACAGAGCTCAAGGAGTGTTTGGCCAATGCTCTCAGGCACAGGGTGCATTGTTGGGGTGTACTGTGCAGGGTCAGGAGTTGGACTTGATGATCCTCAAGGGTCCCTTCCAGCTCCAAATATCCTATGATACCATGAAATGGCTCATCTAAAGCAGTTGTTAGTGATATTTTTCATTTCCCTCAGAGTGAGTCCAGGTGCTGGGCACTGCTATTTGAGTTTGTCTTGATGGGACTTTCACATGCCTTTGTTACTGTGAAGAACATCCTTACACACAAACACACTCATCCCTCTAACAGGAGACATTTCTATATTGCTGATTTTGGTTTTTTCCAGGACAGAGTGCCATTACCCTCACCCATCACTCATGGTATTCAACACTGGCAGAGAGCTGTAGACTAGCATTTGCATGGGTGAAGGTTACAGTGCTTGATTAAATACCCAAACATTGCAATGTAAAACTAACAAAAACAAAAATCAATGGGCAATATCACCACTGTCCAGTCATTACCACACACAAATTTGCTTTATTTCCAAAACTGATGCTTTATAATTCCCAACATTATACATCTCCTTTCCCTTGCTCTCTCTCCTGAGTGTATCTTTATATCTTATTAATATCTCTTTACCCCACTTAGCCCAAATGAAGATTGGCTGTGACAACACTGTGCTGCGAATGGTCTCCAGTGGCAAACACATCAACCGCGTGACATTTGAGTATCATCAACTCGACTTGCAGGAGACAGAAACCAGGAAGGAGAACAGCATCGAGGAATTCTGCTTCCCTAGCATCTGAGCCACCAGGCCACATGTTTTCACATAGCTAATGAAAATTAGGCTCTGGTGAATTAAAGAAGTGCATTTTTTTCTTTTAAACATCTGGTATTACTGAGCCTTTCTATCCGCACATTTCCATTTTTTCATACAAATCAGTCATTTCCATGAGTAAGCTGGAAAAAAGCAACCAATATATTAATCTTTGTCATAATCATTATGTTCTTTCCGCAGCATTTAAGCTCATTTACCACATGCAAAATCAATAGCAAGAACAGAAGGGGATGTTTTGCATATAAATACTATTAGAAAAATAGTATTAGACAAACCATAGTCTGAACACATATCAAAACTACAATAAGTATAAACTTCATGCAGCAACTTTATCCTTTTATATCAGGTATAAACAAAAAAAATTAGATCGTGGAACACTCTTCCAGTTTGGTAAGAGGAAGCCCAGCATTAGTATGTGTAAAAACTACTGGTTTGTTTATGACTATAAATGTACTATTTATTTCTAATGACATGTTTTTAATAAGAATTTATAGCATGAGACTTCCTTACACAAATCCAAACATAAATAAATACATTCAAAGAGTTGGCAAAGTGTTTTTATGTTGTGTTGTTTGGGTTTTTTTCTGAACAGCTCTTTTAACATTCTGGTTAAACTTTCGAAGTCTTGTGCCGTTTTCTGGAAACTATAATTTTGAACACATGTTGCTGTAAAATCATGGACTATTAAAGTAACATTATGGGCAGAAATTTGATTGGCCAAGGTTGCTTACACCTCCACATGGAGTAAGTTCCAGCAGTACACTTGCTGGCTCCTTCCCTCTTTAAGATTTTGTGGTCAGGTGTTCTGATTACCCATAGAGACAGAGATATATAGATATATGTTAACTTTTTCCAGACCTTTGGTGACTCAGAAGAGGAATGTCAGCATGAAGAGCTTTAGGAAGCACAACTACAGCAGAGGAGCAGAGCTGAGTCCTAACTCAGAGGGAGGCACAAGGACTGATTCATGTGCTTTCTAGGTGTGATACCTGTCAGTATTGAGCAAACTGTTCCTCCTCCAGTGCTCAATCAATGGTCAACCCTAATTACTCCATCCACATTCCTGATTTCTGCCTCTTAAATCTCATAGTTCGTCACTCAAAATTAAGTGTCTTGAGCTCTTAATTCCCCTGGCCAAAGTGGGTGAAAACTACTGAATGACTCCAACTCTCCCTCTTTTGGCTTTTGGGAGCCCAAAGGTTTTCCTGACTAACTCATGAACACAGGGTCGTGTTTGGCAGACTGGTTGACTCAGGTGAGAGTATTCACCTTGCTGGGCTGTGTTTATGGAAAAAGTGGGGAGTGGGTGAATGTTTTACTCTGTTTCAAAGAAATCAGACAAAGCTGCTGCTGGTTACCCCAAGACATGGAGCAGCCCTGACTCAGGTCACTGAATGAGGGGTCCTTGGCCACTACATCCCTGCTCCAGCCACACACAACCTACTGTGGGCTTCCTGGGCCCTGCTGCAGTGCTGGCACCACCAGAGACATGGAATCATAATATTATAAGATCAGAGAATGGCCTGAGTTGGAAGGGACCTTAAAGACCATATAGTTCCACCCCCCCTGCCATGGGCAGAGATACCTTCCACTAGCCCAGGTTGCTCAGAGCTCCATCCAGCCTGGTCTTGAACATTCCAGGGATGGGACAGCCACAGCTACTCTGGGCAACCTGTGCCCAGTACCCCACCATCCTCACAGTAAAGAATTTTTTCCTAATATCTAATCTAATCTAATCTGCCTCTTTCAGTTTGAATCTATACCCCCTTGTCCATGCACTTGTAAAAAATCTCTCTCCATCTTTCTTTTGGCCCCTTCAGGTACTGGAAGGCCACAATTAGGTCACCCCTAAGCCTTCTGTTTTCCAGACTGAACAAACCCAATTTTCTCAGCCTTTCCTTGTAGGAGAGGTGCTTGATCACTCTAAACACCTTGGTGACTCCTCTGGATTTGCTACAGCATGTCCATGTCCTTCCTGTGCTGGGGACCCCAGAACTGAATGCAGCACTCCAGGTGGAGTTTCACCAGAGTGCAGCAGAAGGACAGAATCTCCTCTCTCAATCTGCTGACCACACTGCTTTTGATGCAGCCCAGGGTGTGTTTGGCTTTCTGGGCTGTGAGCACAAATTGTCAGCTCACGTCCAGCGTCTCACCCACCAGCACCCCCAAGTCCTTCTTCCCAGGGCTGCTCTCAATCAGCTGCTCTCAATACCAGGGATTGCCCTGACCCAGGTGCAGCACCTTGCAGTTGGCCTTGTTAAGCCTCATGAGATTCGCATGGGCCACATCTTGAGCTTGTCCAGGTCCCTCTGGATAGCCACATCCTTAGGGTGTGGCAACCACACCACTCATCTTAGTGTCATCAGCAAATTTGCTGAGGGTGCACTTAATCCCTTTGTCTATGCCATTAATGAAGATATTAGACAGTACAGGTCCCAGTATGGACCCTGAGGGACACCACTTGTTGCTGATGTCCATTGGGACGCAAAGCTGTTCACCACCACCCTCTGGATGAGAACGTCCGACCACTATCTTATCCATCTAACAGTCAAATCTATTACTCTCCAATTTAGAGAGAAGGATGTTGTGAGTGACTATGTCAAAGGCTTTGCAGAAGTCAAGATAAATTACATCTGTAGCCCTTCCCTTGTCCATTGATGTAGTCATGTCATCATAGAAGGCCACTAGGTTGGTCAATCAGGGAGACAAAAAATCAAGGCTCAATGAAATAGCTTTTTATTTGAGAAAACTTTCAGTGACAGAGCAGCTCTGTCCCCAGACATCTCACCCAGCTCATCATTTCTGGGTGCCCGTTGCTGTCAGGGTGGCCCTAAGCACATCCAGTCCCACCAGCCTTTCCTGCACACCCTTCAGTGAACCAGGGCATGTTTCTGGGTTGTACCATTTGGGAACAAGCTGCCATGGCAGACTTCCCATCCACAAGCCTACAATCCAGCTGGGGAGAGGTAAAGGTCTTTAAAATGCTCGTCCTTGCTAATTAAGAATCACAGAGGAGTTGAAACATCAACAATGGATTTCAGGTCCAACAGCTTAGGACTAGGTTCCCAGTGAAGATAAACTCAGTCATTTGCTTCATGCAGTTTCATAGTGGGATTTCCCATCTTTCAGCTTTATGTGGTGGGTTTTTTTGCAAGACTAACATGGCTTCAATAGAATCACAGAATATTCAGTTAGAAGTGATCTGCAAGGATCATTAAGTCCAACTCTTTAGCCTGCACAGGACACCCCAACAATCCCACCCTGTGCCTGAGAGCACTGTCCAAATGTTCCTTGAGCTCTGTCAGGCTTGGGGCTGTGACCAGTGCCCTGGGGAGCTGTTCCAGTGCCCAAACACCTCTGGGGGAAAGAAGCTTTTCCAAATACCCAACCAAACCTCCCCTGGCACATCTTCAGGCCATTGAGCAGGTCCTGTCTCTGGTCACATAGAAAAGAGGTCAGTGCTGTCCCTGCACTGCCCCTTGTGAGGAAATTGTATACCGTGACGTGGTCAGTCTTCATTTTCCTCTTCTCCAGGCTGAACACACAACTACCTCCAAAACACCAAGGCCTTATAGTAAAGATACTTAATGTTCAGAGATTTGAGATTTCACCTTCTACAAGATACAAAAGTAAGACTAATTACTGAGAAAACTTACAGATGAAGGAGAATGAAAAACAACACTCTGCACAGGGCAGCACCATCTATTGATGTCGTTTCATGCATAACACTCAAGTGCACTGTGGTTTTCACAGAACTGGTTGTCACTTCACTCCTTATAATCAACATAAATTTAGGCAGCGGCACCAATGGTATCACTTCTGTTTGTTGGCTGCCTTGCAAAAACTCAGACCCCAGCCAGCTAGGCATTCTCTGGTCTGTGCTTTAAGCTCTACCTCATGCAGAAAATCAATAATCACTTCAGTCTGTGTACCTGTATTTATGGAGGTCCTCATCATTTCAGGAGTTGCAGAACTTCGGCCACAAGAAGTCAGCTCTTAGATGTCAAATGTCACAAATCCTCCAGGGTTTAGCGCTGGGGAAGTAAAGAAATAAGTAGACTTGTGAGAGAAAACAAAAAAAAAGAAGGCAAAAAAAAGGAAAGCAAAGCAATAAAAACACTGCAGGGAGAAAAATAATAAAAAAAAAGGAAACTGAAAATTTGTAAAAGGATAAAAAGAAAGCAGGATAAGAAATACATGAATAACATGAATATCTGTTGAAAGAAGCAAGGAAAGAACTTATCAAGGTTGTAGCCTGGAGGCTCACAGGAGCTGGAAGGCCTCCTAAGAATTAAAAACCAAATCTAGCTCTTAACAATCAGAATGTAACAACACTCTTTGAAGAGGCAGTGTTTGGAAATGCTGGCTTTGAGAACAAATTGTATGTCCAGGATTTAGACACCCTGACATCTGTCGCTGTAGGCAAAATCACCAACACTCACAGTTAATGTTAAGACTCACAACATCTTCAGAAGAAGGTGGGAGTGACAGACAGCACAGGCTCTGATGTCTGAGAATAAACCACTTTTCTTCATCTTGTTTATTTGACATCACCACTGACTTTCCCTTAGAGGAGTGATACAAAAGGTGCCGTGATACCACAACAACACTACAGAGCATAAGACCACTGTGCTAGATTTAGAAAGAAAAGCACAGAGCTTGATCGAATGGGTTAGTCAACCCTCAAGCAATGACTGAAAAACTTGTCAGCACCACAGAAACTGCAAAGGATCATAGAGTTAAAAATTGCTGTCTGCAGGGAAAGGGAGAATTCGGCAATTCTTACTGTAAAAAAACCCTTGGAACACTGAGGGATATAGGAGATGCATCAACTCCAGCACTGCTGTACTAACACGAAATCCAGGGTGGCTGTTCAGAAAAAATGTTATAGTGAATTTGCCCAGAGGGAGGCTGAATTTCCCACCCTAATTAAGATTTAATTATGAAAAGTCTTCGAGTTAAATCCAAGCAATAAATCTTCAGCTTATTTTTTTTCCCATCTATACCAGGTATAAATGAAATAGATTTATAAATATTGCAGAGATTTAATAGAAGGTGGTAAGCTTTTGTTGTTAAAATTATCTAGAAAAGAAGATGGAAATACTCTGGAGGTAGTGGGAAAAAACTAGCTCACCCATCCCTATAGAAGTGCACCATGGCATTTGAAAGAATCAGTCAGCTGAAAAAGGTTTGCCAAGAGTTCTCTGGCAATGGAAAGGGGAACATTGTTATGGGACCCACCAACACAGAGCATATGCCAAGAGCCATGTAAAATAGGACTTGATACAGGAATTCAAGCTCTTTGGGGAAAAAAACTCAATTGAAAACTGCTCAGAAATTAAGGTAATTTTTGATAAGTAAAGGTGTATTAGAAATGTTTTATTAAAGTTGGTCTGATGATGCTAAACTGGGAGGAGCTGTTGACTCCCTTGAGGGCAGAGAAGCCTTGCAGAGAGGCCTAGATAAATCAGAGGTGCGGCCAATCACCAGCTCTGAAGTTTAACATGGGCAAGTGGTGGATTCTCCACCTGGGATGGAGCAGCCCTAGACGTACAGACAGACTGGGGAATGAGCAGATGGAGAGCAGTGCCATGGACAGGGAGCTGTGGCTCCTGGTTGGCGTCAAGTTGTATATAAGCCAGGAGTGCCCTGGCAGCCAGGAGGGACATTGTGTCCTGGGATGCACACGCCTGTGGTTGAGGGAGGTGCTTTTCCTGCACTGCTCTGTGCTGGTGCAGCCTTACCTTGGATATTGTGTGTAGTTTGGGACATCACAATAGAAGAAAGATATAAAGGTATTAGAGAGTCTCCAAAGAAGGGAAACAAAGATGGTGAAGGGCCTTGAGGGGAAGCCACATGAGGAGTGGCTGAGGTCACTTGTTTAGCCTGGAGAAGAGGAGAATGAGGACAGATCTCATATCTGTCTACAGCTTCCTCATAAGGGGAAGCAAAGGGTCAGGCACCAATCTCTTCTCGGATCATGATCAGTGATAGGACTTGAGGGAATGGCCTGAAGTTGTGTCAGGGGATGTTTGGGTTGGATATCAGGAGAAGGTTCTTCCCGCAGAGGTGTTTGGGCACTGGAACAGATCCCCAGGGCAGTGGTCAGAGCCTCAAGGCTGACAGAGCTCAAGGAGTGCTTGGACAATGCTCCCAGGCACAGGGTGTGATTATCAGGGCTGTCCCATGCAGGGGCAGGACATGGACTTTGATGATCCTGGTGGGTCCCTTCCAACTCCAAATATTCTATGATTCTATGAATTTCTGCCTTTGGAGGTAAAAACTCAGCAGAATGATCACAACTTAGAAAGACCAATGATAGTGGGATGTTACAATGACTTTTCACTTTGTGATCATCTGTTCCCAAAATTAGATTCTTTCTTCTTAAAGCAGTGAGAAAAAACCTACAGATTTATTGACAGTAATGTGCAACTCCCTGCAATCAATGTTTAAGTTAGAGTTTTCCTAATGAAGTAATGTTGATTTTTATCTTTCACAACTGACAATGAAAATAAGCACTCAGAAAAAGACAAGTCTGTTTCCTTCTGAATGGTGGTCTAAATGACTTCTAAAACATCTTCCAAATATCTGCTCTGCTAGCATTGAGCCTATGAAATCACTCCCCGCTTTCTCTGTGGTGTTTTGATCAATAGTTAGGAAGCAGTTGCCCTGAAGCTGAATAGTAAGGAAAGTAGATTTGTAGAACACATGAGGTGCTTGATTGAATATCCTAATTCCCACTTAATGTCTACTTAAACTCAAAATACATCTGCAATGCCATCACACTGCACTGGCTTCACATTCCACGTGGATTTTATGCTACTTGCAGGGACTACATTATTCTTTGCGTGTAGGGTACAAAAGGTTCTGAACTCCGTTATCCCACACTGGAACATATGTATATATCTGTAGTACCAATTATGTAACAGGGACCAAACTAATTTTTAATGGCTCTAAGAAATCTCACTTGCCTTCATGAAATGCACACTTCTTAGGACCTCAAAGCTGCACTTACTCAGTTCTAAACACAGCTAAATTATACTTCAAGGAAGTGATTCATTATAGTCATTTTTATTCAGAGACTCATTACTTCTGGTATCTGAGTAACTTTCTTGTTGATAAATTGACACAGTTTTCACTTTTTTTTTCCCCCACTTTGCTTCTTATCTTTAAAGATCAGCAACAACTAATCATAGCAACTATGGATTTTGTACGCACATCATTTCCTATTAAAGGAAATGCAGTGTATTACACGTGAGTCACTACAAAATGAAAAGTTTTCATTATCTGTTCTTTTGAATAAAATTGATATTCATGGTACCGTGCTGCTGCAAATTACCATCAAACCATAAATTACAGTGTTGACTAATAGTTTTTTTTATAACTGTGCCCCTCAACAGGAAAGCAAGCAGATTTATTGCCAAAAATTTGCCCTTCGTCTATACACTGGGACTCAGTGTCCCCCATCAGGAATAACACAGCATTTTGAAGAACCCAAGCATGTCCTTCAGGTCAAGAATATGATGGTTGTCTCATGAAGGGCACATTGTCCCATTACTGTAGCATACACTGCCCTGGCAGCTGGGAGGCCCAACCATGTCCTGGGGTGCATCAGGCACAGCAACACCAGCAGTTTGAGGGAGGTTATTGTCCAGCACTGCTCTGTGCTGATGCAGCTTCACCTCAAGTCCCATGTGCAGATTTGGGCACCACAATACAAGAAGGATTTAAAGATATTAGTGTCCAAAGCAGGGCAACAAAGATGGTGAAGGGCCTTGAGGAGAATACATATGAGGTGTGGCTGATTGCTCCTGTCAAGACCTGACACCTCCCAAAAGCTGGAGGAGAAGCATCTTCTGAACTTTAAGCTCACAGGCACAGCATCCCAGCTCTTCTCCTTCCCTGTGGTCCCATCCCTGGCTCTACCTTGCCCAGGCTTCTGGAGCCCCATAGAAGGGGACCACAGTGTTACAGACTCCTGCTCTCCAGTGCTCCTGAGAGTCTGAACAAACTGTTGTCAAGTGAGGATGATCTTGACTCTTCTTCTATAAGGGATGTCCAGGTTAAGCCTTCTTCTGCCCTGGGATGCTTCCCACTGCTGGTGGAGAGGAGGTGCTTGGAAAGGACTCTCCTTTGTGGAGGAGAGCAGCAGAATCTGCTTTAATAATTCACTGTGGCCATCAGGGACCACTGGCACATACCTTGGACACGTGCAGCTACAGCCAGGCACTGGTATGTATTTAAATAAAATATTATATAAGGCTCAGTTATTAAAACAATCTGAGGCAATAGCAGGGGGGATGACTGAGTACTTAACACACAACAAAACCAAAAATTACAGAATCATCATAATGGCAGATGATAAAAAAATCATAATAATTTGTCTGAATAACAATTATTCTGTCTTTGGAAAACTCAGCTTTAATTATCTGACAGATACCAGCAAATACGTACAGCACAGTAGAACTGGCTGAACTCAGATACAAAACCTGGGTGATGATGACTCCTTCTGACAGCTTGTTGAGATGCGAGAGCCTCAAATAGGCTGATGGAGGTACTCGCTGAGAGTCTCAGCTGATCCTACCTGGCTGACCCCAGTCCAAAACCCCTACTTGTGGTGACAAGTCACATGAGATACCTGGTCCAGCAAGAGCTGAAGACATGCAGCTCCACAACCTGCAGCTGCCAACTACTGCAAGCCAAACCAGACACCTCCAGATATCAGAAGCAGCTGCACATGGATTTTGCAGATCCTGAAAAGCGTTTCAGTATGGAGCTGGGGACACAATTTAAATCCAGCCTCTCTGGGAAGGTTTCATAGGTTCACAGTTTCATAAAATATTAAGGGGTTGGAATCTAGCTTAAAGAACATCTAGTCTCAACCCCCTGCCCTGGGCACGGACACCTCCCACCAGAACAGGCTGGTTTTATCCAAACAAGGCTTTATCCAACCTGGCATTGAACACGGCCAAGGGTGGGGCAGCCACAGCCTCCCTGGGCAACCTATGCCAATGTCTCACCACTCTCACAGGGAAAAACCTCCTCCTAATATCTAATCTAAATCTAATCTATCTAATCTTTCAATTTTTCCCCATTACTCCTTGTCCTGTCACTGCAGTTCCTAGCAAAGAGTCCCTCTCCAGCTTTCCTGGGGCCTCTTCAGCTCCTGAAAGGTGCTCTGAGGTCTCCACACAACCTTCTCTTCTCTAGGCTGAATAGCCACAGCTCTCTCAGCCTGTCCTCATAGGGAAGGTTCTCCAATGCTCTGGTCAGCATTGGCCTCCTCTTGACTTGCTCAAACAGTTCCATATCCTTCCTATGTTGAGGACACCAGAACCGTGTGCAGAATTCCAGGTGGGGTCTCACAAAAGCAGAGTCACTCTTCCAATGAGTTTTGTGGGCCCGAGGACTACACCCAGCAGACAGCACAACAAGTAGGTTCAAAGCACTTTGCTGTAACTTCTGTGAGGATACTACAAGATGCGACAAAGTAAGCAACATCTCTAAGTAGTTCCTGGTTTCAATCCTACTCAAATTTAGGTGCTGTAGTAAACTAAGCATTAAACTGGCCACTCCTTGGAGGAGGTCCAAACACAGACCCAAGTTTCTGGACTCTCTTAAAAATATTTTACTTTGGAAATTTGGACTTTTTGCAAGGCAAATGAGATTGATAGCAAATGTTTCTTACTCTGCCATAATTTAATTTGAGTTAAAGTCTACTTCAATCCTGACAGATACAATTAATTGGAAGCAAAATGAAGCGTCCCAAATAAAGTGATAACCAAATGGGGTCTTTGACTGTTTAATCAGTCAAGCTTCACCCTCACCTTTGGAATGTGTAGGCTATTTCTTATTGTACAAAAGATTCTTTGTCTTCATGCTGCTGCAAACTCCTGGGTTGAGCTGAAGCTCTGGCAAGAAGCGATATTACTTGCATTACTGGTGAGAAAAGACTCATTAAAGTATACTGGGTTCCTTTAAGGAGGAGAGATGATGAAAAATCAGGGCAGGAAGAGTTGGATCCTCTAAATAAGAAGCAGAAAAGAAGTAAATCTGGGAAGCTTTGCAGAGCCATCCCTGCATAATAAAGTCCATTCTTAATGCAGCTGACACACACATTTATCATCTCATTACATCAAAATATGTAGCTATCTTTGGAAGGAGATTGTTTGTGGCTGATCCATTTGTCACTACAGCAGTATCAGCCCTACCTGTCCAAATATAGTATTTTTTTATGTTAGAAATAGATTCTTCACAACACATGGAAATTGCTCTGTGTGTACTATCATAATTTGGTTGGATTGAACACAGATAATGGGGATTACAAAAATAAGAAACCTGCTCATTCTCAGCCCATCTGAGCTGTCAGTCTCTACAAGCAGGGGATGGTACAATTTTCTGGGGAGCTGAGAGTGCAGTGGAAATGCTGTTTAGATGATCAAATCTAAAATGAAGAATGAGCTAGACTGAATCCTGGGGGATTTGTCCCAATAGTTGCGGCTTGTTCTTATTCCAAACCAGCTTAATTCAGAAACATGATCCATCAGAGTTTGTTCCCATCTCTTGGCTTTTTTGGACAGTTGCTCTTACTGTCTTAGTGAGGAAAAGTGGAGCAGAAGGGGAAAGTTCTGACAAGTGTGTATTTGCATACTTTACAGAGGACACATCAAAGTCAAGGAGATGTTGGAGCCTGCATTGCATCAAATGTGAAAGGAAAATCAATTGGAAAAGGCCAAGCTGGTTCCTCGTAACCCAGGCGTATGATTGTGCTACTACACTGGTGCAGGAGACCCCATCACTGAAAAGCCAGCAGCTCTGCCAGTGACTTTAAAAACAACTGTCACAGAAAGTAGAGCACAGCTTAACTCTGAGTAATAAGATTGCACAAATAGATCCCACATATGCTCATGCTTCTTGTGGAATTGATTAATTGCCATGCATAATTAGTTATTGATTACGAGTGGGTTAACTACTAATTCCTATACAACTTACTATTACTACTAATTACTGCTATTTTTCATATTGGGATAGGGTTTCTCTGGTGTTTTCTAATTTACAGAGGTGTAGTACAGCATGCAGTAAGCTTGCAAAACTCAGAAATGAAGCAAAACTAAACGGGTTCAAATGTCAGTGAGTTGTGTGCTCACTGTGGTCTCCAGCCCCTCAGAATAGTTCTGTCTGGAAAGGACCTTGGCAGATCATCTGGGCACTTGCTCCATCACTGCACCAAGTTGCTCATGTGTCTTAGCCAGTGGAGGGTGGATTTCTCCATGGACAGAGAAGCCATAACTTGGCTACTCAGTATTACATAGTCCTCCAATTGTTTCCAACGTCTAAAACATCATCTAAAACATCCCATCACAAGAGAATTGAAGGAGCAGTGAATAAGGTAGGTACCCTGTCCGGCACCATGGATCCCAGTAGACAGCTACCATTCTGTCATCAGACAAGCATCAAACAGTCTGAAAACAGGTGAGTAGCAATGGTGTCCTTGGGAGAGGCAGCCTGTCCAGCTTCATTGTGAAGGGAGAGGCAACATGCCAGAGGGGTTGGAGAGGGTTCTGGTACAAACCTAATGACCATTTAAGTGGCATCTCAACACTGACATCCTGATGCAGGATGGGAACTGAATGCAGACAGTGAAAGCATCACACCAGGTGGGCAGGGGTTTCCCATCTGTAGGCATCACTGGAATAATACTCATAGAAATCATAGAATCATTAAGGTTGGATGAGACAGATCAAGTCCAGCCATTAACCTGCCACTGCTGTAACCCCTAAATCCTAAATCATATCTTCCAGCACCAGATCCAGACACCTCTTAAACGCTTTCAGGGATGGTGACTCCACCACCTCCCTGGGCAATAAATATTCCAATACCTGACCACCCTAACAGGGAAACATTTTTCCTAGCATCTAATCTGACTCTCCCCTGTCTCATCTTATGACCATTCCCTTTAGTCCTCCCCCTGCAGACATGATAGGGGAGACATCCCCCACTTCTCTACAACCCCAGGATAATAATGGGACTCAGAGGTGTGCTCTGAGGCAAGACCTCCTCAAGATCAGTCTCACTCGATGATCTGCATAACTGGAGTCATCTGCAGTGTCAGGACTCTCTTGCTGGTCAGCAGGGATAAACAGTGCTGGGAGCTGCAGCTCAAGTCTCCCTGAGGCAGACATCCAGAAGGGATGACTGGCACCAAAAACCTGTTTGTTTGGCTCTGCTGTTCATGGAACCCAGGACTGTCACTTGAGTTGCAGGTGTCCCAGTTTCTCCATGTGCTCTGGGCACAGTACTTGATTAAGTCACAGAGACGTTTCAAATTGAGGCAGCAGTTGATAAGCAAGTTTCTGCACAGCCATGATAGATAAAAGGAATAATTTGTCATTCCTTCTACACAGTCTCTTTCACTGCCTTAGTGAAAATGATTTCAGGTTGAGGTTTTGTGGAAAATACGGTCAAACCCTATAAGTGAGCATCGAAATATTCAGAAAAGGGAGGGGAAATGCTTTCCCACCTGTGACTGGTATATTATCTACAGGAATAGAGGTTTAATAGAGTGTTCTGAGCAGAGAAACTTAAAGAAAGGGCATTGCTCATACGTAGAACAAGAGAACTTACGTAAATTCAAAACGATGTTCTATTTTTGCCGCTGTTAATTAAATGTTATCTTGCGTGCTTCATGCTTACAAATCACTTCATCTATTGTCAGATCTCAAGTAGCTTCCCTTCATTTCTTCTTCTTCAATGAAACAAATTTGAAAGTCTCTTTGCTTTTAATTGGAAAGCACTCCCAAATGCAAAGCTGAACAATATGGTCACTGATGTGCATTGATACTGATAAAGCATTATTTGTCAAGGCAGTGTTTAGAAGGGAACATCTGACTGGAATCTGTAGTGTGGTTTATTTTCACCCTTTTGCTTTTTCCCCCCAGACTGGGTAAGCCTCAGGAGCAGTGTGGAGGAAGGAGAGCACCAGGACTCTGACAGGGAACACAGAGACCCCAAACCACCCAGGATGAGGTGCCAGGAGCCTGCACAAATACACCAGCAAATGAGCTCATCAGGTAAGTTGTGTTCATTTCATCATCATTATCCCCTCATGATGGTGGAGACAGGGAGGAGGGAGGGTCTAAAGCTGTTTTCTTCTCCTCTAAAAATAAAAGAAGCCAGAAGAAGAGTAGGTTTTGTCTGCTCTGCTGAGATGTCAGAGGATGCTGATGTCTGGAGTCACATTGTTCATGTCCTCCTCTCTCTCCCTCTGCTTTCTCCTGTGTGTCTGACCCTCCTCTGTGCCACTCACTTGGCTAACATCAGTCCCTCCTGAGCCAGGGAGACAGTTCAGCTCAGCAAAGGACTCAGTGAGCCAGGTACAGGTAGCTGAGGCTGGGAGAAGGTGGCAACACAGTCTCCCCTTTCTGGTAGTGATAAGCTGCTGGAACAACCTTAGCCCTTCTCCATTTGTTGGGAAGAACAGGAAACAATTGAAGATCTGATAGTGCTTTGGATCACATCTTGACTTCTCAGGGACACCCCACGAGACAGAAGGTTGTGGATGGAACATGTTAAAGGAGACAATTTCCCTTTGCAACCCTCAGAGCACACTCTGGGCTATAGCTATCCATCAGTTTTGTTTTCTTCAGTATTAATACCTAGGAAGAAGCCTCAGAATCAACATCCTTCTCATCCTCTATTTGTGTGGCCTTCTCAGGAAAGCTGGAGAAATGAGGATCAACTTGAAGCTGCAAGCTGCAGAGGTGAATGGCTCCACTGTGATATGTCATACTGAACTCTGTCCTGATGTTGCACACCTTTAACAAGAGTTATCAAGTGGCACAGTCTTAAGTGAGCATTACGTCTCCTGTTCTAGCTAATGCTGTTTCTGGATTAATAGCACTCTTGAACAGGTTGTCTTTACGCCTCTTGAAAGAAATGCACAGCAGTGATTAAGTCTCCTTTTTCTTTTTCTTTTTTTTTTTTTTTTTTTTTTTTGCAGGGCTGACATGGAGTATTTTTAACCCCAGTCATATATTGCTCAGTGATAATTATCATTACACAGATAGCTTAAAATGCCACTTGGTCAGGTTTCATTAGAAATTCAAGCAGTCCTTTCACTTGTCTTCTCCAGATTGTTCTGGTGCACAAAGGAGTCACTGCTTACATAGGTCCTGCCTTGCTTGTTGTGACCACTGTCACAGGAGCAGAAATGATCAGCTGCACTCAGCACCCAGTGAAACCTCACTCTGTCTGACTCAGCTGCTATTACTCACTCCTCTCTGGTAAGGGATTAGTCCCATCTCTGGTTTACCACAGAGTTTTCCCACTGCTACTTACATAAACCATTTTTTTCCCACTGGTATTTGTATTTTCAATATTGTCTGTTAAATAATGAAAATTAAATTGGGCTTTAATAGGCACCCTGGCAAGAGTCCAAAAGCTCCCACCTTTCTTTCCCTCACACCGATTTCAAGAGAATGATCCTAGGGATACATAGTGAGATCACCTTTTAGCTGTGATTATATTAGGTTCTTCAGTCTATTAATTTTTGCTGATACTTGAATAAAGCGGAAGGAGATGATACTTCATGGATACATAGTTTCATAGTTTGTTAAGGGGTTGGAAGGGACCTTAGAGATCACCTGGTCCCACCACCCTGCCTTGGGCAGGGACATCTCCCACCAGAGCAGGTTGCTCAAGGCTTTATCCAACCTGGC
>NW_008689695.1:22482-22711 GCF_000695815.1 Acanthisitta chloris | reverse complement strand
CCTGTGCCAGTGTCTCACCACGCTCACTGGGAAAAAGATGTATGTAGGAACTGGAGTCCAGTGGCACAGCACTTCAATAGCAAAGATAATATTCATTGTATCATAAAATCATAGAATCAACCAGGTTGGAAGAGACCTCAAGGATGATTGAGTCCAACTCTACCATGGTTACTAGACCATGGCACTAAGTGCCACATCCAGTCTCAGCTTGAAAACCTCCAGGGATGGG
>NW_008689695.1:8539-22389 GCF_000695815.1 Acanthisitta chloris | reverse complement strand
CCCTCTTGTCCTGCTGCTGGTTGCCTGGGAGAAGAGACCAACCCCCAGCTGACTCCAACCTCCTGTCAGGGAGTTGCAGAGGGGGATAAGGTCTCCCCTGAGCCTCCTCTTCTCCAGGCTGAGCACCCCCAGCTCCCTCAGCCTCTCCTCATGGCACTTGTGCTCCAGTCCCTTCCCCAGCCTTGTTGCTCTTCTCTGCACCTGCTCCAGCCCCTCAATGTCCCTCCTGAGCTGAGGGGCCCAGAGCTGAGCACAAGATTCAAGGTGTGACCTCACCAGCACTGAGTGCAGGGGCAGAATCACCTCCCTGGTCCTGCTGACTGCATTGTTTGCATCCATCAAATAAGGTAACTGCAAGATGGGAAAATCTATGGGTCAAAACTGTGCTGAAATACAGCTATTCTTCGGTGCACAAAAGCCATAGAGAAGTAATTTTCCCTTTGGGGGAAATTCAGTAAAGCGCATACAGCAGGAGGATGTGTGAATGGAATTTCTATCCTGGTTTGGATTAAAAAAATCTAAGCTAATAATCGAGGGGATCCTGGCTCTTAGGATTCACTAAAGTATTTATGTTATTTAACAAGAGGGTGCCAGGGACCAAATGAGGCTGATGAACCACCTGGGCAAGTGTTGACCGGCTGCTGGTCTCTGTTCTGGATCAGATCTCTTCAGTAGAAAACCTAGGCATGTCTCAGTGACCAGTGTCTTCCAGGGACTCATCCCCACAGGCAGCATGGACAAGTCTGCATGGGACTAGCTTACCCTGCCAAAAATCAGGCTCCAGCAAGATTTGTACCCTCAGATGTCCCTCAGACAAGAAGGACACAGAGCTTTAAAAACCCATGATTGTAGGTCAAGCTAACATGTCCAGTAGTAAAACAGAAAGCAAACATGTGGCTGGAAGTCCTCATCCAGCTAACGTCAGCAAGAGCTGCTACCTCCAAGCTGTTCCCTTTACACCAGCCTTGATGACAGTGGTGCAGTGGCTGATGATACATGCTAAGGTATGTGTGTAAAGTGTGTGGGCTTTCCCAGCCTGGTGTGGCTTCAGTGACCATACAAAGCCACCCAGGACTGGACACTGTGGCCAGCAAGATGCTACCAGCTCCTGTAGAGACAGCTGTGTCTTTAACACAGTGGGAGATTTGAGTCTATCCCCTCATCTCAGATCTTTTTCTTTAACATATTGGTTGTTTTTTCCTTCCTGAGCATGTCCTAGTCCGTGTGTTTTGCCCGTGAGCTGGAAGCCTGTGGTGCAGACACCCATGAGATGGGTGACCATAAAAACTCTATGGCCTTGTGAGACCACAGAAAGTCTCATAGGTTTAAGTGTTTTACACCTGAATTTTGCCCATAATGAAACTGAGAGTGAGAGACTCATCACCAGAAATGGAGCTGTTTTTTCTGTCTTTGATGTTCTTTCCTCTCATGGGCTCTGCATGTTTGAGTTGTCTCAGGCTTCATAGACAAAAGGATGCATTAGCTGCCTCCCTCATGTTCCCTCTAGGGATTGCTGCTTATTGAACCTCTCAGTTGATGAGTAAGTACTAATGCTGACTAAATGAAACCAATCCTTGATATTTCAGATGCCTTTTACTGCATTGGCAGAATAGGCAATGGGAGTGAAATGTGTTTTGTATGTTTCATAAGAAAGCTGTTCATTAATAGCAACTGTTTTCAAACTACAGAGTTGGTAAAGGTCTCTACTCAACCCCTCAAATCTTACTTAATTTTCAAAGGAGAATATCATGTCAGGCTAATTTGTCTTACTGAAAGACTTGATTCTGTCTTGTCATTACATGGCAAAGACCAAGACTGGGATACAAGAGCAGAATGAGCTGATAACAGCACCAACATTTTAAGTTCTGAGTGCAATTACTACTAACCTTTTATGATTAGAGCTTTGACCAAAGTGGGTTTTTAACTAGCTTGGAATGTGTTTTTACTTTAAGGAGTAAGAAAATCTCAGGTTAGTACTTAAACACTCCATATTTTTCTTTTGACTACTTGTGAGTCATGGAAATAATATGTTTCTTTTCTGGATTGGGGTGAATGAGCTCCAAGCCTGTACAATAAGCAGTATAAACAATTAAGAACATTTAAAACTCGTGTTTACTTCTAACCACCCCTCAGTGAGTTTCTTAACAAATGTGGCTGAAAGGCACATTCATGACATTTTCATCTTTAAAAGAAACAAACACTCTCTGTGATCAGGAGAAGGAAGGGGGCTGGTAATCAGTGCATCTGAACTGTTTCTTCAAATTGCTGAAAGATATGTCATGTTCAATTAGATGTATTTTTTTTCCAATTTAAAATACTTTACTCCTAAATTGGTTGCACATGATATTTCAGCGCCCATTTATTGCATTAATTATTTGAGTCAGCGGTGAAGATAAAAAGTCAACACAATTCAGGTCTGAATTAAAACATTTTCAATTAGATAATAGTGTAGCATCACCGTAGTTAAAAGCCCCATTTTAAAGCCACTGAGTCACTCATCAAGTAACAGAAATCACCATTAAAATAGTTCTAGAGCAGACAGAAACAGAACATGAATAAGCCATACACCTGGAACAGGAAATACTTGTCATGACTTTGCCATCAGTAATGGGAAAACAGCCATTTTATCCTGTTTCTGACCAGCACCTCATCTTCCTGGGCTGCAAACCAAACTTTGCACTTAGCAAGAAGCTCTCGGTGATAGAAAGGAGCTACCTGTTCTGTTTCAGAATTGTGCTTTTCCAGGTAAGGCAACTTGAGGGACCTGATACCTTCTGCAAATGAAATAGATCTTAACATTAGTTACACTTTAAAGCTGAATAAAATAGGATTAATGAACAGACAGACAAGGCTTAAGAAACTAGGGGTGATACTTGGAGGCAGCTCCTGAAAGATGAAAATCACTGCACTTCTCAGCTTCTTCCCTCAAGGAGAGAGGGACCCTCTGTTAAGAACCACAGTAGCAGGACAAGGAGTCATGGGGATATATTGAAAGAGGGAAATACAGGCTACATATTAGGAAGAAGTTTTTTCCTGTGAGAGTAGTGAGACACTGGCACAGGTTGCCCAGGAAGCTGTGGCTACCCCAACCCTGGCAGTGTTCAAGGCCAGGCTGGATAAAGTCTTGAGCAATCTGCTCTGGTGGGAGATGTCCCTGCTCAGGGCAGGGGGTTGGGACTAGATATCCTTAAGGTCCATTCCAGTCCCTAGAATTCTATGATTCCCACCCTCACCAGGTTCATAGCAGGTTTTCAGCAAGTAAGATAGACCTCTGGCAGCATGGTCCCCCGAGCTGAGAGCCAATGCACCTGCCCCTACCTTCCCCCACTTGACTATGGATGTAAATCCAAATTGCCCCATGGGGAACACAGGCATATGCCAGGGCTTCCTGCAACCCTTGGCTCTGGTAACTGGTCCAGCCACAAATCTGAGCTCGTGCCTGGGTGCATCACAGCAGCTGCAGCTGTTAGGGAAAAGCATTTCGAAATCCCTTTTTTCCTGATGAGGGAGGGTTTGGCTGAGTTTATCACCCATGGAGTTTATTACCCATGACAGCAAACTAGAGATCTCATCTTGTTACTTCCCACCACGCAGCTGTGCCGACACAGGTTTTCATAGGGTGACACTGTACAGCAGAACAGGAAAATGAGACAGGATAAAAGCAACCCTTTTTTTTCCCTAGCTGTCACCAGAAAACCTTGGACTGAGTCAAACAAGGGTGCTCACAATGCTTTGGTAATATGTGGCTGCATGTGGAAGGTGGAAATGCTTTGCAGAAAAGGTGTCATTGGAAGTTGTGACTAAACCAGAAAGTCCTTCCAAAATTCAAATTAATCATTTAGCTGTAGGCAATGACAAAGCCCTCGGATCCCAGCTGATGTTTTTGCATTCTTTGAATGCAGAAGAACAATCAAGAACAGATGAGGACTGACGTGAAATAACATCCTGCAAATATAAGTCCACTTCTCCAACATCCTCTCTTGAATGCACCTAGATGTTCGTGAGACTAACTGTTCACGAGTTCATAGTGTTCAGGTTTTTATATATCTGCTTCTTTTCTAGACAAAAAAACCCTGAATCAGACCAGTATTTACTGATATTCACGCATTATCTGTCATCAAGGTATCCTTGAAATTGGTCTGTTTCATTTTAGTTCCCTGAAGAGTCAAACAAATGTGTACAGGTAGCACAGGCAGCACATGCAGCAGTGAACCTTTCCCCAGGAGAAACCATGGCAAGTGTTTTGGTGAGATGTTTTAAGCGTCCCTTGAAAAGATCATTCAAAAGGAAAAAGGCAAATTCCAGTAGTCATTATTCTCTTGGTGAACATTTTCTGAAGCCTTTTATTGCTAGACAAAGAAAAGAAAGAAACAATCATCCTCAGTTCGATGAACAAAATCCAGAGGAAAGGCCTTAAAAACTGGGGGTTTGTCAACTAATTAGCTAAGGCTGTAACTTCACGTAATGAAACATATCACATCGGTTCTACAGCTGAAGACAGAATTTACTTCTCTATTGCCTTGTGAAGCCTTTGGGTTTAACAACTTGTACCTCAAGATGAAAGATCATACAGAAAGTATGAAACTTGATCAGTCAGAATCCAAACAAAAAGGTCCAGAGCTCACACCAGGAATGCAGAGAGTTTCCCTTATTGTCCTTTTTTGGCCCTCACACCAGCTTTCCCCAAGAGCTACTGAATACATCTTTCATTTTTGCTCTTTTATGCCCAGAGTCTCATCATTCCACAGAGCAAATTGGAAAACTGCTACATACACTCATCAGCTAGTCTGGAAATCAAGCCTGTTTTCTCCAGGTTTAGATAGAATCTTGCATAGAAACTTTCAGCTTCCACATTAGAAAAGCTTTTAGAGAAATGTGCTGTATTTCTCAGCATGTAGCTGTCACTTTAATATGAATGTCTCCAAAGTGATGTATTTTTTATACAGCATAATTACATTTTTTCATAGTATCTGCTTCCCAATTCCTTGCACATATTTTCTGCAGTGCTATACCTCCTCTGCTGGCTGGGTGATAACTTTGTGATGGCATTGGTGAAGCAGATAAGGGGGTGAGGGGAGAAATGAGTCTCTGTAACTTACAGGGTTTAAAAATTATTAGTTATGTTTCTCTTATCATACATTTTTGTATGGGTTTCTTCTGGAAACAACTATCTTAGTCACCAGGATGAGATTTCAGCCTGAATCCTCTGTGATTTATATTTCCTTTTTAACCCACTATGTGGAATAATACAGATTGTTTTCACTTTGAACAGTTATTTAGTCAATGAATCATAGACTTGCTTAGGTTGGAAAAGACCCTTAAGATCATGAAATCCAACCATTAGCCCAGCACTGCCAAGTTCACAGATAAATCAATTCCCAAGTGCCACATTTACACGTCTTACAAATACTCCCAGGGATGGTAACTCCACCACTTCCCTGGGAAGCCTGTTCCAGTATTTGACAATCCTTTCCCTGAAGAAATTTTTCCTGATATTCAATGTAAACCTCCCCTGGTGCAACTTGAGGCCATTTTCTCTCATCCTATTGCTTGATACTTGGGAGAGGAGGCTGACACCCACCTGGCTATAACCTCCTTTTCGGGAGTTATGGAGAGGCTCCCCTCAGCCTCCTCATCTCCAGGGTAAACAATCCCCTACACTATTATACTAGGAGAAGCTGGATTTTCTGTCAGGATTTCTATTATGACTACTCAGTCTCTTAGGTACCTGTAAAAATGTATAAATTTTTTTAATTCTTGCTAACCAATAAAGACAAAAATCTCTTCCTTAACTCCAATTAGAGAAAAACTCTATCCCTCAATTACTCTGTTGTTGAATGCAATTCCTGTAGATGTATTTATTGTTTCTGGAACTGTTACTGTTTTCCTGGATGCTGTTTCTACATTTCCTGACTTCAGGGAATGATGACAAAGTCTTCTTTTGCTCAACAGCAAACCCAGCACACCTCTCCAAACCAGCCTGCACCACGATGCAGCAAAGTTGTGTGAAAACCACCAGCACAGCTCAGCCTTGGCTGTCCAAAATGGATTTGTGTTTAACACCTATCTATAGGTAATTGCACAATTTAAAGACATTCGCCATAAGCACAGAGACAAAAGGATTGTTGATTAAAGTTACTGTGCAAAAGGGTGGCAATGAGAGCTCTGGATGTTTGTGGCCAATGTGTGGTAATTGTTGTGCAGAAGTTGCCTTGCTATCCCTTTTTCTTCATCTGCTAAGTCATTCTAGGTACATTTTGGTCTTGTCCAGACCACATTTTAATTAGCCCTGAGCAGATGGATAAGAACTGGAGTTCTGCCTCTGAAAAACTTTGAGAGGTCCCTGACATCTTGTGGAGGATAATGATTAAGACTCATGAGCTTCTTGAAATATTTCCTCACATAGGTCTGAGTCATACTTTCAGCCCAAGAGGAGAGTGTGCTTGGTATACAGAAACTGAAGAACAGGCAAAAGAAGTTGTGTGACTGCTGTCTCCTAACTTTCAGCACTGGTAACTTCCAGCATTAGCACTATCATTTGCAGGCAGCTGGGAGCCAAGTCCTTTGAAGTGGGAAGGGAGGGCATTAGGCTGCTTCAGTGTGGAGCTCCTTCCCCAGTTTGTTCAAAGATCAATTCCCCCACAGACAGGAAGGATTGGTGCTGATTTGGAAATGTTTCTGCTGGCAGTACATTAAAGATATACCATCCATACATTAATAAATGGAGATAGCTCTCTGAAGTGCCCAGAAGTGTAAGGTCATCTGTTTAAGGTCTTTCCAGGGAAAGTTAATGATGTAGTGAAATAGGGCAGCAAATTCATACAGCCTTGTTATCAACTGCCAAGCTGTACTGTGGTATCAACAACAGACATCTCTGGTCACATAGGGAAAAAAAGCAAGTCTATACGTGAGAACATAAAAAAGACATATGTGGAAGAGCTGTCAGGCCAATTGATACAGACCTGCTGCTACTGTGCAGCTCAGAAATATAATTCTGCTGTCTTTTGAGACATTCATATTGTAGTGACAGCTGCATGCCAAAAAACACAACACATTTTTTCTACACACTTTTTAATGCAAAAATTGAAAGTTGCTGTGTGAGATCTGAAGGATGAAGAAAGGTGGTGAGGCAAGAAGCAAAACTAAGGATGAACTGAACTTACTTAATTGGGTATGAATGAGTACAGAGAAATTTTGAGCTCTCTTTCCCAGTATTTTGCTAACGTGTGTACAAAACTACTTAATGCAAACTTAGACTTCCAGAGAAGGGCAATGAAGCAGGTGAAGAGCCTAGAGGGTAAGTCATATGAGGAGAGGCCAGTGGAGCTGGGGTTGTTTACCATGGAGAAAAGGAAGCTCAGGGGAGACCTTACCACCCTCTACAACTCCCTGAAAGGAGGTTGTAGCAGGGTGGAGGTCAGTCTCTTCTCCCAGGTAAGAAGTGACAGGACAAGAGGATATAGCCTCAAAGCTGTGGCACGGGAGGTTCAGGCTGGATACCAGGAGGAATTTCTTCATGCAAAGGGTTGTTAAACATTGCAATAGGTTGCCTAGGGAGTTGGTAGAGTCACCGTCCCTGGAGGTGTTCAAGAAACTACTGGACATTGCACTTAGTGCCATGGTCTAGTTGACAAGGTGGTGATCAGTCAAAGGTTGGACTCAATGATCCTAGAGGTCTTTTCCAACCTAATGATTCTGTGATTCTGTGAGGCTGTCCTAGAAACATAGAATCTAAGGTCATTGAGTCCAACTGTCTTGCCGAGTGTGACACCTGCATGTGATTCCCAGGCTGGGCAGGAAGAAAGGAAGTGAGGGCAAGGATGAAAACAGAGGATGAGTTGCAGAAAACTATTGTAGAGACTGATGCACATTGAAGTAACATGTACAACCTGCTTTGACCTTGTAGCTGACTCTGCTCTGAGCAGGAGGTTGCACTAAGAAACTCTGAAGGTTCCTTATTACTTGAACCTTATGACTTACCCCACCCCAGCAGCAGCTTTGTCTGATCTCTTGTGAGAATCTTGTGAGTACAGTTCTTATGACCCCAACATAAGATGGACATGGAACTGTAGGAGTAAGTCCAGAGAAGGCCATGAGCTGATAAGAGGACTGGAGCATCTCCCCTATGAGGACAGGCTGAGAGAGTTGGGGCTGTTCAGCCTGGAGAACAGAAGGTTGTGTGGAGACCTCAGAGCAACCTGACAGGAGCTGAAGGAGCTACAGGGAAGCCAGAGAGTGACTCTGTGCTACAAGCTGCACTGACAGGACAAGGGGCAATGGGGATAAATTGAAAGAGCGGAAATTAAGGTTAGATATTAGGAAAAAGTATTTCTTGTGAGGGTGGTGAGACACTGGCAGAGGTTGCCCAGGGAGGCTGTGGCTGCCCCAACCCTGGCAGTGTTTCAGAGCCAGGTTGGATGAGCCTTGAGAGTGAGGAGGTATCCTCACCCATGGCAGGGGGAGTTGGGACTAGATGATCTATAAGGTCCATTCCAACCCCTAAAATTCTATGGTTCTATGAATTATCATTCAATCCCATGATCAGACACAGAGTATACGGATATCATTCCTGAGCAGTGGAGACCACCACGTTTTTCTGAAATCAGTCACCACAAGTGGCTATCACTTCACTTTATTTATAATTTCCACCTCTATATTTAGTGTGTAACTACACTTCCAACTGAGAGCAATGACTGCAGAGATGGCTCTCTCAAAGACAGCATCTTTCAAACGTCAGAGATGGAGTCAGATTTGCATTCAAATACTGCATAGCCCATCCATAGTCATGGCTTGACAGAAAGTTTTGCCACATCACAGGGTTTTAGGCATGTGACTGCTTTATCAGGATTATTTTAAGAAAGGAAGACACCTACATCTGGAACCCTCTTTGTACAATATTCTAATTTAACTTGCAATTAAAGTGTGCAGCTGGGGATTTAACTGGAGTCATTACAAGCTGCAGTGGTGGCCTACCTGTCACCCACAGCCTTGAATTCACTTGTGATGGGATGAAAGCCTCCCCTGCTGATCTTTGATTCAAACAGACACAGCACAAATCGTTTCCTTTGGTCTTCCTAAGAGAAGGCAGTTCCCAGCCTGAGCAGCTGGGATTGGCTTTCAGCCAAAACAAAGGCTGAATGGATGGATTTAGGGACAGAGTCATAAAATGACTAATCGAAACAGCAGCGCCTAACTCCCCCAATAGTCACATGCTGCGCTGACATTTTCGGGCAGGTCAGCTCCAGGTGGCCCAGTTACTCTGTGGCATTCAAATCAAACTTAACAATATGGCCCTATTAGGTCAAATCATTAATACCCATTTTTCCAGTGCTAAAACACTTAGACGAAACTCCAGGTGACTTGGCAAGCTCTGGAGACGAGAACCAGTAATGAACACATGACCTGCTGAGTAATGAGGCCATTTCTAGGTAGAGATGAATGTTTACTTGGGAGCAATCTTATGGTTCACTTCACCTCAAAACCTTATCAGAAAAATGCAAATACTGCCTTACTGGATTCTAAGGGGAAACATCATCTAAAGAAACCTCCAAGGCTCTAAATTTTAAACTTTTTAATTTCAAAGGATTTCACAGGAAAGGCTTTGTAGACATCTACTTGATCAGGATTTTCCAGGATGTCTATAAAGCATTTTAATAGCAAAGTACTGAAGTCCTCTTAGCCATAGGAAAGAATACATAATTTGTGGGACATTACCATAACCTGTTACCATAGTGGCTGAGAAGATGAGTTACAGGCACTGATAACTTCTTCATGGAGCACTGAACATCAAAGATCTGCAGCTTCTTATAGCAAAGACGGATTCCAGCTGCCATGCACTTTTATTTTGAAAAACAAAAAAAACCACAGTCTGGAGCTGAAATCTTACATAATGGAGACAAATGTTTCCAGTGAACTTAGAAGATACAGAACTGTTTGCATTGGCTCATGCAAAGTGTGCAATGACTGATCATGCCCATGTGTATAGAGCATACTTTCTCTCAGCTAGTGACACCTCCCAGCACTGACGTGTTCTTCCACATATTGTTGTGTTGGCAATCTCCTCCTGGGGCATTTCAGGGGAATGGTTCCTTCTGAAATCGTGTCACCTGGAAGATCTTTGCACACCAAAGGCAACCTCCTTTTCCTCTTTCAATCAGTGACTGACAGATTTTCTGGCTAAGATAGAAAACACAATACTGACTACCAAGTGACTTGCACTGTTGTGACCCCATTAGAACTGCTGCAGTCCCACTTGGGCTCACAGGTCAGGGGCTGGGATTCACTCAGGTGGGTGAAATAAGCTCTCATCACCTTGAAAAAACATGCTATCAGCAGTATGTGCTCGGACTGCAGCCTACCAGCACCTAACAGGATCAAAAGGTCTTTCTGAACAGACTGGAACAATCATACTTTTAACCACTGCAATCAGGTATCTCTGAGGTGTCTAAAGAGTTACCATGTACTACCATAATAAAGAATTTTCTGTTTAATTTACAGGACAACTCTGAGTATCAATCCCTTGTGAATATCGCCATCTTTATACATAAATTTTGTGCAGGGATAACTTAAACACAATCCATATATGTAACTTTATCCTTCATCTGCTGTTCTGAAGAGAAGCCCTTTAGCATGGGCTTTATAATCTGGTTAGGGGAGCAACTGAAAGAGTATTGTAGTTCTTGCGAGTGTTGGGTGCCCTGTAAGATCTGCCTCTGAAGCTTTATCTGTGCTGCGCAGTATTTTGCAAGTAGGTTTATTTTCAAAGCACAGTGATAGCACTGATGGTGTCTATTACTGGTTTTAGGGGTGGTACTGTGATACCTGCCCAGGTTAAATCACACTGCTGTGCACAGACCAGATCCGAGCACATCACAGGCATTAGCAAGAGCTAGCTCTACCTTAAATCTGTCGCTAAAGGAAGTGAATTTCAGTTAAAGGTGATTTATTGGTTTTCCCTGGATGAAGACCTGGAATGTATGTGAATAAGAATATGCTAATTATTTAAAGCATGATAGTCCCTGTTTTGTCTGTAACATTTTGGGGTTAAAAAGTTAGGGAGAGCTACAGTTCTTTACTTAAAAGCTGGGGTTAGTCACAGACAAAGCAGAGAGACCATATACTTTCTGAGTACAGATACACAACCTTGTTGTGCTCAGGTCTTTCTGGTGATCCTTCATAGCTAACAGATCCTGCACATAACCCTAAGGGTGAGATCTTGCAGCTTTAAGGTGGAATGTACTTTCCTCTGAGAGACAGAGCACCTCAGCAGCTCATGACAGTTCTCAAAAATTCCCCCTTAGAAATTTTGATATAAATCCCTTTAAAAATCTCATTAATCTCAAAATTTTACCACAACATCTCAGGAGAGCAGATCTCCAGAAGGAGAGTCACAAACATTCCATTCTGAAGGCTTGAGCAACACTAAGTATAAGGGTCACTTAGACTTCAACTGATTGCAGCCTTCCAGTATCTCACAGCAATCTTCCAGTATCTGAAGGGGCCACAGGGAAGCTGGAGAGGGAGTCTACAAGGCACTGCAATGACAGCACAAGGAGTATGGGGATGAATTCAAAAAGGGGAAATTTAGGTTAGATATTAGGAAAAAGTATTTCTTGTGAGGGTAGTGAGACACTGGCACAGGTTGCCCAGGGAGGCTGTGGCTGCCCCAACCTTGGCAGTGTTCAAAGCCAGGTTGGATAAAATCTTGAGCAACCTGCTCTGGTGGGAGGTGTCCCTGCCCAATGCAAGAGGCTGGGGCTAGATTATCTGTAAGGTCTATCACAAACCATTAACATACTATGAAACTATGAAACTAAGAGTCTTGAAGAGTCTCCTCACATACCTTCAGTATTTGCATATGGCTGTGCAAGGGGAAGGAAGGAGAAGGCTTGCTTGTGTAACTCCAGAAGCTAAGGAGAAGCTGCAGAAGGCTAGAGAGGGATACAGCACAGTTGCATCAACACTTATAAATCCAGGCATACCTGGGGACAATCCTGAGCACAACTCCCCAGAATGGCACCCTTGCACATCACACTGACTGTGCCTGTCGCCCCTCTGCTCCTGCACAGAAGGGCCCTACAGACCACCCTTGCCCTGGGGTGGTGGGCAGCTGGCAGAGGAGCTCGTGCCTCTAGGCTCTAGCACTAGAGAATGGGAGAATGACAGGCACAGAACCACCAAGGAGCTGCTTGTCTCTCCCCCATTTAATTTCTGCATATGCAAGAGGCAGTCACAGAACTGTGCTGACACTCAGGGCCATGTAGGATGTGGTCACTGCTGCACCTGTGATGCTGCTCCATCAGTTCTCCACTCCTGCTGCAAGAAGGATGGACTTTTCCTGCAGCTTTCTGTCACCAAATCCAGACTTGAGGGCCCAGATTCCCAGCTGCTCACGATGGCTTTTGAAAGAGCTAGCCCTGGACCCGGGTATCAGCTCCAAGTATTTCAGAGAATTTTTCCATGAGTTGTCACCACCTGTAGTCATGCCTGGTGGTCCATCTCCCAGGTCCTTCACACAACTCTTCAGGGTATCAGAAAAAACTGAAGAAAAGATCAAAGTGGTCAGGGGGAAACCTCACCACCTCATGACACCAAGTGGTCTGAGATGTTTGATTATAAGGAGGAGTTTTTGTGTCATGAAATTTTCCAGTTTTCTCTGAAGGGGCATGAAACAAAGATGCACATATCAAAGTCACAGACCTTTGCCACTGGCAGCCATCTGGCCCCTCTGGGAGTTTTAATGGCTTGAGAATATATTTATTTCTCATGAAATAAGTTCCTCATTCTTGCCCAGGTTTACATTCAGAATTACACAGACTTAAGCAGTATTTTTATATCTCTGTCCCTCATAGCTCTCTGGTAAAAGATACATTATTTGCTATTAAAATATCTTGTAAAACCTAGTTAGCACAGGGCAAATTTTTTCCTCTGGTCTGAAATATGTTCCTCAGGGTAGGGGTGGTTATTTTGAGGTTGTTATATTGGCAATATAGTAACAAAATTCTCTCCTCTCATTATGCAGAGGCTAAATACAGATGTTTGCCCCAGGATTATGACTCTGAGACTAATTAATGGCCAAGAAGTCATTTGAACAGGGGCATGACAGTAAGCATTACATTTTCATACTACAGCATTCCTGAGAGTGGTAATTGGGTCCTGAGCATCATTATGGGCAGGAATAGCCACTTTTAGAAGTGTTTGTGCTCCATCTGCAGTGAAAAAGAGCTATGGTATGACCTGGCACAGAGAAGAGGAAAGAAAGTGGGAGGAAAAAATCCAGCAGTATCATATATAATTTAGACCTTCATTCAGTGTTGTTACTATTTCAAAGTCATACTTGTACTAATTCAGTAGCTGGATCAGGTATTAAACAGTGAAAAGTTTGGTTTTCTGTTGGTCTCACTTGTGGCCAGTCTCATGCTCTTCAAAAACTGGCTGTGCAAACACTCTGGAGTTGGAACAAAGTCCAAAATTTGAGTTTTGGTGTGGTTAATAACAAGAGACACCTGTAATGGTTTGTAGCTGATGGGGATCTAATCAGAACTTCTGTGGTGACCTCTCTGTGTGTATGTACATGTAAATCACAACAGAAACTTAAAGTAATAATGCAGCAGCAAATAAGCAGTATAGGCTACAAAATATCAACATAATTCTAACAAAGAATTTAGTGTATCTGGGTTGGAAAAGAGAGAAAAGTGGCCTTTAACACCTGGAGAACAACCGTCTCCTACATGTTCCTTTCCACCCTCATCCTGAGTTGCCAACTAGAGGGAAGGACCTAGTTAACCCAAAAGTTTGGAAGCAGCTGGTTTGTAGGAAGAATCTCCGTGTGGAAAGAATCAGAATAGTGG
>NW_008689695.1:7956-8350 GCF_000695815.1 Acanthisitta chloris | reverse complement strand
TGTTATTCCCCTGAGTAACTGTTAACAAAACCACTAATTTTTCTCAGTATCATTCCCTGACTTTGGGTTCAAACTGAAGGAGGGAAAGTCGAGGTTGGATGTAAAAATGTTTTTACTCTAAGGGTGGTGAGACATTGGAACAGGTTGCCTAGGGACATGGTGGCTGCCCCTACCCTGGTGGTGTTCAAGGCCAGTCTGGATGAAGCCTTGAGCAACCTGACCTAGTGAGGAGGTGTCCTTGCCCAGGGCAGGGGATTGGGCCTAGATGATCTGTAAGGTCCATTCCAACCCTTCAGTTCTATGATTCTATGATTTTAATAGCTTCTGAGGAAGACAAAACAACATTTGAGCTGAGAACTGCTCTGAGACCATAGTCTTGGGGGAATTTTCACTG
>NW_008689695.1:0-7886 GCF_000695815.1 Acanthisitta chloris | reverse complement strand
AGAAAAGAAAATTTTCAGGGCTCTGCTCATATTAAAGAAACACCGGTTTCTTGTGATGAAATTATGTTTGAGAAGCCAGCTAAGCAGGGTAGTGAGAAAAGAAGGACATCACAAGTTTCAGCACAATGCAAAGAGAAGCCTCTGAAACACCTGCTACACCTCCCTTCTCTGGCTTTTCAGCAGTGTTTTTGCAGTTGGGCTTAACCTCAGCTATTACCTGACCCAAAGTGTCATTTCACAGTATCACAGTATGTTAAGGGGTTGAAATGGGCCTTAGAGATCATCTAGTCCCAACCCTCTGCCCTGGGCAGGGACACCTCCCACCAGAGCAGGTTGCTCAAGGCTTCATCCAACCTGCCTTTGTACACTGCCAGGGTTGGGGCAGCCACAGCCTCCCTGGGCAACCTGTGCCAGTATCTCACCACACTCATAGGGAAAAACTTCTTCCTGAGATCTAGTCTAATTTTCCATATTTCAATCTATCCCCATTACTTCTTGTCCTATCACTGCAGTTCCTAACTCAGAGTCTCTCTCCAGTTTCCCTGTAGCCCCTTCAAATCCTGGAAGGTGCTATGAGGTCTCCACACAACCTCTTTTCTCCAGGGTGAACAGCCCCAACTTCCTCAGCCTATCTTCATAGGGAACATTCTCCAATGCTCTGGTCAGCTTTGTGGACTCCTCTGGATTTGCTCAAACAGTTCCATGTCCCTCTGATGTTAGGGACATGAGAACTGGATGCAGTACTCCATGTGTGGTCTCACAAGTACAGTGTGTCCCTTCAAGAGCACAGCCTTCCTAGTGATGCTCTGTGTCCTCCTTGAAATAAATACTCTTCCTGATCTGTTTTAGCACATGATGGAGTATTTTGGGAAGATGATATAAATATTTCTGATGAGGATTATGGAGGGGAAATAAGGTAAGTCCCTTGAAGTAGAATGACTCCAAAAAATCCTGCATTTTGCATGATGAAAGCACTAAACTCCCTTTGACTCAAATGTGTGTGCGACATGCAAATACAAGTTAAATGCAGATACTAATTCCTACACTACATCCAGAAATACCTTTTTTAAGTTTACACTGAAAGATCTGTTTCGGATAGAAAACAGAAAAAAACTACAGACTGAATGTTCTCTTCCAGGACACGCCAGCCCCCAGAAGGAGAAACCACAGGAGAATCATAGGGGCATAATTGGAACAGGATATCATGTTGAACATTGCTTATCTAACACAACTTTTGTTCTGTTCCACAGAGATGGAGGCTGTTCTGGGTGTGAGGAATGAATCAGACTCGAGAGGCTGCTGAGAATGAAAGAAGAGCTAAAACCTCACAATCCTAAATGTTACTTTTTCACAGAATAGAAAAGATGGTAATTTTTTGCAAAAAAAGAATTATATCCTAGATAAAAAGCAGATGTGTTTTCTATGTCTCAGCCCAAAGACATGTAAAAATTATAAATTTGGCTTCATATCAAACCCTGGACATTGAGTCTCATTTCCTTCTCATTTGATTATCTAATAATTAGTATTAAAATTTGGAAAGTATATTTGTTTTAACTAGATTAAACTCTGTTTGGCTTTGATTCAGATAATGAAGCTACTGATATAATTTGAACTCATCAGGCCTCCAGTGGAATACTGGGTAATTCACAGGGCATACTTATTAAAACAGGTCACACCTGATTTGCTCTTAATTAGAGTCTCATCTTAATGTGTTCGCGCTATGAATAGTTACATGCATCTGTCCATGGCTATAAATGACTACAGCAGTTTTGTGATCACTACTCCAGCTACTTTCTAACTCACTGGTAATACACCTATAGAATTCCTCATGAAATGTGAGTCAGATGAACAAAGCTGCTAGTTTAATTAACCCAGTGATGAGGCTGCTTGCTTTGCTTCCTATTTTCCATCACAAAACCAACTCTTTTGCTTTTTCTTGCTTTCTTTTTTTGCTGCAATGACACAGATAGAAAAGGACCGCATTTGTAAGAAAGAAATCCTTTAAAGATAGCCTTTTTTTCAGCAATTTGTTTACAATGTGTTACAAATTCACGCCTGCACGTCATCCAATGTTTCTGTGTTCCTTCCAATTCTTTATTAAAACCAGAACTTACAAATCACGCAGCTTGCAGCATGACCATGAGAAGTAGGAAGACTGCAACTTGCGCAACTATGTAGAACAAGGAATATTATACATAATTATATTTATTAATCATAATTACTATTATTTAGGTACTACAAATCAAACAGGAGTAAAAGCCACATGTTCTCTCTGTGTGATTGGTCATGGAGAGGTGGACATGCTTTTCTGCCCTGTTGTCACATGATAAAAAAGGGGATTTATTTATAAAAATGTATTATTTATAAAGTCATAGAAGCATAGAACGTTAATGGTTGGAATGGACCTTAGAGACCATCCAGCCCTCACCCCCTGCCCTGGGCAGGGACACCTCCCACCAGAGCAGGTTGCTCAAGGCTTCACCCAACCTGGCTCTGAACACTAACAGTGTTAGGGCAGCCACAGCCTCCCTGGGCAATCTGTGCCAGTGTCTCACCACCCCCACAGAGAAAAACTTCTTCCTAATATGTAGCATAAATTTCCCCTCCGTCAATTTATACCCACTACTCTTTGTCCTATCACTGCAGTTCCTAACAAGCGACCTTGACTATAGTCAGTTCCAGGAACCGACTATATGAAGAGTCCCTCTCTGGCTTCCCTTTAGCTCCTTCAGATCCTGGAAGGTTGCTACGAGGTCTCCACACAACCTTCCCTTCTCCAAGCTGAACATTTTGTGGCCTCCTCTGGACTTGCCAGACCACAGGCAGTTGTCTTGCTCTTGAGCCATCTTCTTTTACATTGGCCGGCGTGGCCACTGTCATCTTTGATTTCTGGGGCATGTGACAGGCAGAGAAAGGCCCTGAACAGTGCGCAGGCAAACCACACACTTCTATCTTGTTGCCTGGTTGTTTTTAGCTTAAAGGTGCACCAGACACCAGGGTAAGGAGCAGCAGGAGAATCAGCAAAGCTGGTTCAGATGTGTAGGTGGAGCAGATGAAGTGGGATTGCACAATAGGTACCTGGGAAGAGCAGCGGGAAGGCATGTTCCTTGGGTGCAAGCATACCACAGGCACTGGGCACCATAACAGCATAGCCCAAGAAAGGAAAGAATCACAGAATGGTTCAGGTTGGAAGGGACCACAGTGGATCATCTGGTCCAGGTTTTCTGCGCAAACAGGGCCATCCCAGAGCACATGGCTCAGGACTGCATCCAGACAGTTCTAGAATATCTCCAGTGAGGGAGAATCCACAACCTCTCTGGGCAATCTGCTCCAGTGCTCAGTCACTGCAGAGTATATAAGTTCTCCTTCATACTGAAGTGGAACTCCCTGTGCATCAGTTTCTGCCCATTGCCTCTTTACTATTGCTCAGCACCACAGAGCAAGGCCTGATCCATCTTCCTGGCACTCTCTCTTCACATACTTGTATACATTAATGAGGTTCCTCTCAGTTGCCTCACCACAAGGCTGAAGAAGCCCAACTCTCTCAGCCTTTCCTTGTAAGAGAGGTGCTCCAGTCCCTTAATTATCTTCACTGTGCTCTGCCAGATCTGCTCCAGGAGCTCCATGTCCCTCTTGTACTGAAAAAACAAGAGTCCTGAAGTACTTTGTACTTGCAGTCTTGTACTGAAGAACAGTTTCTCCTGCTGCTGCACTGACAAGGGGACATGCATGACACAAGCTAACAAACCCACCATGATGGTCATGCCAGTGGTATCCTTGTTGGAAGAGAATGTAGCATCCCAGAAAGCATTACCTGCAACAATTTTGGTATCATTAGCATCAGATGTTGTTCATTTCTGGGATCTCCAGCCTGAACCCCAAATATGAGCACTGTTCTCTTCAGAAAACAGCCTACATTTCCCACTTTGACTCTTGCTCGCATTGATCTATTTTTGCATTTGCAACTGAGCAAAGTTATCAGAGTTTATTTGCAATCACTAAGCTAAGATGCCAGATGTTTGGCAGCTCTATGCCACTGATAAAAAACCCCAGCTGAACACCCTTTATAAAACATGGAAGCAAAGTTAGCATATGAGCTGCAGTGTTTAGGTTGATGCTGCTTCTGTGACCTGTCCCTGCTGGCAGGTGGATGGTGACTCACAGGAACAGCTCTGTATCTGCATGTGCTGTTTGAGATGAGCTGCTCAGGGGGTAATGAGAAAATGCAGGCAATGCTATCTCTTGTACAGCAAGAAAGGGGCACCCATTATTTATTCCTCTGCATCAATAACAAGTTCAGTGAAAAACATTCCAACTTTGGAGTGACTTGGGTGCCTGTGCTAAGGTGTCTTTTCACTCTACAGCAGGAAGGATACAGATATCTCTCAGCAGCAGTGATTCCAAAGGAGAAGGGTAGAAAGAAACTGTTTCTTAAGAGGCAAGTGACTCAGTTTATGGTACCAATTAACACAGAAGCAACAGGCAAGCCTTGTTCTTTCACTGTGCTGGCAGCCCTTAAATCAGATCATCACAAGGGACAGTAACAGGACATTTTCAGTGGCTGCCTCCAGCAGCAGAAGAAAGGAAGAAAATTAGGTTAGCAATCCATTTTGCCTAGTTAGGTAATTTTCAGGGCTGTGTTTCAGGGCATTAAAAAAACCCAAAAACTCTAAACATCAGAACAATCCTTAAATGCCACCTAGTGGTAAAAGCTACTTTCCTTTACCGTTTCTGCTTTACAGAGAAACTCGAGTGGAAAACGACCAGAGTGAAGTCATGGTTAGACCCATCTGGATTTTCTGAGTTCACTTCATGTTCTTACCTTTGAATGCCTCAAGGTCAGAAGCTCTAGGAATACAAGAAACATGTTCACAGGGCTCAAGTTCTGCAGTGCTACAATGTCTCACTTTCAAATGCCACAATGAGGGAGCAGGATCCCTAGTGGCTGACCTTGCAGTAGGACAATAGGTAGGTGTCCTATCCAGGGAAGGCCAAAACACTCCTGAGTTGTCCAGGAGCACTTCCAGAAAGGCACAGACCATGGACCTGCCTCCAAAAGTGAGAAACTACTACAGGAAAGCAGGCTGTATCTAGATGAGTGAACAAAGCATGTGGTGGTACAGAAAGATAAGCAAACGGCCAAGATGTGAGTGAGCAGGGGAGGCCCACAGTTCACTGGCAAAGACACACTGAGGCATGCAGTAGCAGAGAGAAAGAGAAGGACAAGTAGGTCCATTTTCATGACACCTTGATGACTGTGATGGCAAAGATGGCTTCAGACACTCCTCCACCTCCTTCATCTCTTTGCCCTGCCTCACAGGAGAAAGAGGAACCTGGAAAAAGTCATAGATGAGGACCACATCCTCCACTGGGCTAGGGGAATCAGGGAACATAGAGAGCAACCCTAGAGCCATGCATGCTGGCCTTGCACATCTTCCTGCAACTCTTGGATTTTCCTGCATGACATCCGCCTGGCAAAAGAACAAGCAGAAAAAGAGTTGTGTCCTCACCCTTCCTACACCTTCAGGCCCTCCCTGACAGCATTGGGTTCCTGCATTTTGCTCATATGGTATGCACTGTAGCATTTTCTTTTCCACCAGAACAGGTTGCTCAAGGCTTTATCCAACCTGGCTTTGAACACTGCCACGGTTGAGCCAGCCACAGCCTCCCTGGGCAACCTGTGCCAGTGTGTCATCACCCTCACAGGGAAAACTTCTTCCTAATATTTAATCTAAATTTTCTCCCTTTCAATTTAGCCCTATTACTCCTTGTCCTGTCACTGCAGTTCCATGTCAAGGGGCCAACAAGAACATGGGCACAAACAGGGCATATTCAGAGGCACTGTCAGACTGTTGGCAGGGATGGACACCACCTCCTCCCTGTCCGTTTTCAGCTGCTGCAAACCATGCACTGTTTGAAGTGCTGGCATTGTTTTTCATCTCTTTTCACTGCTAGAACTTTATAATCCATTATTTTTAGAATTATGTGTTTAAGGTGAAGATCAAAGCCCTGAGATATGGCACGTTTTTAAAAAGAAGAAAGTGTGACTCCTTCAGCTTAATACAAGGCAGTGGACGAACTCCCTACTCTTTCCTTCATCTCCGGTCCTTGTTTACTTATACATATTAAGTGAAGCAAAAGCATTACCCCAAAATGAAACACTGTTTGATACAGACAATAAACTAATTCTCAACTGATGAGACATACCTTTTCCAGTGAGAAACTACAGAGGAGAAAAACTGAGGTCTGAAACTGTGTTATTTAATATCTCTTAGGACCTATAGTCCACACTAGAGCTTTACTCCCTTTGACAAAATGCTTTCAAAAAAGACAAACTGCATGCACTTTTTGCCCATTTCCTTTCAATTAGGATATGAATAGATGTACATTTGCCTCTTGCCTGCTCACGTAGGCCACACTCTCGAGTACAAGCATTTGATTCTGGCAGTTTCCAGTCAGAACAGTACTTAATGAGTAGCACATGACTGCATGACGCCATTGTCTTTGCAGTGAACAGTAGCATTCTTGCTAAATTAACACTGCAACATACTGTGATTTTCAAGCTTACAAGCGTTTAAACATATTACTTATTGGAAATGGATCATTATTTCAGTGGCTACAAGAAACCAAGAGAATAAAGATAGCACTAGTTAGTGCTACCTTAGTGCTTTTATAAGAAGCTATCTTAGATAGATAGCTTCTAACTCAGACTGAAAGGGTTGTGTGTTCACCGCAACAGCTGCACAAGGTTCAAGGTTCCTTGTGGTGACTGAAGTCTAACCCAGAACCCATTTGTATTCCCAAGTTGCTACCAAGCTTTAGTAGATAAGAGCATGAAGCCAAACTACAAACACTTTGAAGAGCCTAGATAGGTTGCAGCGGCAAAAATAATCACTAATTTGATGCTGAGACAAAAGTTTGACAGGCAATAAACCAAATCCTTGGATTTGGCAAACAAAAATCAGGCCATAAAAGTATGGGTACAGCCTTGTGGCCTGCATCATGACACACTGTGAATTTTAAAGCCTTCATGCCTTTGGAGACTCTGCAGGACCCAAGCTCTGCAGGACCTGGACTCTTCAGGACAAATGCTAGTGAAACCTGGGCTCTGCAGGACCTCAGCTCTCAGAATATTTGAACTGGAAGTGACCCACAAGGAATCATAGAAGTCTGAATCCTGGCCCTACACAGGACACCCCAACAATCCACCTTGTGCCTGAGAACATTGTCCAAATGCTCCTTGAGCTCTGTCAGGCTTGGGGCTGTAACCAGTGCCCTGGAGAGCTGTTCCAGTACCCAAACACCTCTGGGGGAAGAACCTTTTCCTGATATCTAGTCTAAACCTCCCCGACACAGCTTCAGGCCATTCCCTTGGGTCCTGTCACTGTCCAGGAGAGCAGAGGTCAGTGTTGTCTCTGCACTGCCCCTTGGGAGGGAGTTGCAGGCAGCAATGAAATCTGTCCTCAGTCTCATCCAGGCTGAATAGAGTAAGTGACCTCAGCTGCTCCTTTTATTGCTGCACCTCAAGGACCTTCACCATCTTCATGTCCCTCTTCTGGATGCTCTCTGATAGTGTTATGTCTTTCTTATATTGTGGTGTCCAAAACTGCCCCCAGGACTCGAGGTGAGGCTGCCCCAGCACAGAGCAGAGCAGGTCACATCAGTGGGGGGAGGTGTGTTTTGTGGGAGCCTGTTACTCCAGCTGACTTGTAACATATTTTGTTGTGCAATCCAAGTTCCTTTCTTTTTGCTGTGTTAGAAGAGTATAACAGAATCTTAGAATGGGTAAAGTTGGAAGGGACCACCGAAGGTCATGCTGCCCAACCAAGTGACCTCAGCTGTTGCTCACAGGGCTCCCCCTCAAAGCCCTTCACCATCTTCACTGC
>NW_008689694.1:227437-229471 GCF_000695815.1 Acanthisitta chloris | reverse complement strand
TAGCTGTGCCTGGGATTCCCATGGCCCTGATGTGGGACATACATGACATAAGCTATAAGTGTGTGTGAGTACACAGATACAGAAGCAAAACTCCCCCCCAGGCTGACCAGTTTCCATTCCTAAACCCAAGGACTTCTCTTCCCCACACCCTCCACAGCTCTATCTAACTCAACTGCAGCTGCTTCGAATCCAGAGGTTACATTCCTGTTTCCAACAGTACTTTTTCCACACACTTTCCCAGCACAGCACCCCAAAGGCCTCTGCAATGTGATGTCTTAGTGTTCTACCTAGATCACACAGAAATCACACAGAAAACAGCAAAACCCACTGCCCAGGCAAAAAGAGCAGCACTGAGCCCACCAGGATTTCCACTTCCTTGTGTTTCATCCACATTTCACACCTGTACAACAGCTCTGGACCAGAGCTGGACCCAACTCACCCAAGGCAAAACAGAGTCCAACAAAATCAAACAGAATGGAGGATACTGGAATATCATTTGCAGCTCAAATGCCACTAAATCCTCAGCCACTGGCTCTGTAGAGCAGTTGCAGAGGATTTCAGCCAACCCCACAGGTTCCCCTAAGCCTCTCCAAACACATCGACTCAAATCACTGTTTTAGAGCCCAATATAAAACCCAGTGAAGACAACCAAGGCTAAGAATGACTTAATCAAATTTGAATCAGGCCCTTGTGCAGCATCTTGTATTATAGTTCTTTTTCATTAGGGCTGGAACAGCAGAGGAAGGAAACCACAGTCATTCACAGCTGAGTGATGGTTTATCACTGCAAACCATTTTGTCAGGGGCATGAGCGAAAGCAGATGAGTTTCTACGAGCAAAGGGAGGTTTGGTCTGCAGCTCTGCCAAGGAAAAGGGGAAGATTAAAAGGAAAATGATACTCTGGCATACACAGCAGATAAAACACAACCAAAACTGTGTGTAAGCTTGGGAAATGAGACATAAATCCCCAGCACTGACTGAGGCAAAGACAGTTCTGCTCTGCCGTGGGGCAGTGTGTTAGGATGGGGATGGGGAAGTTCTCTGCTCTGCCTGCAGCACAGCCCTTCCCTGGGACAGGGGTTCCTGCAGCACTCAGCATCCCTGACAGGTCCCTGAGGGCAAGGGGAGCCAAGGGCTAATCTGTGACGGATACAGGATTTGTTTTCCTGCATCCTGTGAATGATGAGACACTGGACCAGGTTGCCCAGGGAGGCTGTGGCTGCCCCAACCCTGGTGATGTTCATTCCAGGTTGGGTAAACCCTAGGTCAACCTGCTCTGCTGGGAGATGTCCCTGCCCATGGAGTCAGCCCTGGATGATCTTTAAGCTCCATTCCAACCCCTAAAATTTTACGATTCCACCATCCTGCCTGACCACCTTGATTCCCATTCAACCCCTTCCCAACCTCAGTGCTTGGGCCTGGATGGGTTTTAATGGCACATCCAGCTCAACTCCTGCACTGCTTCAGCTCTTTGGGTGGGTTTTGCTGTGCCTACAAGCTCTGCCCACTCTGTGTGTCCCCCCAAGCTCCAGGAGAGCACAGACAGTGTCCCAGAGCTCAACCCTGAGCTCCAGTCACCCCCCACCCCTCACTGCAAGGACAAACTCACACTTTCTTCTCCTTATTCTCTCCCCAAAACACTCTCCACATCCTTCCCAAAGCCTCCTGGAGCTGAGAAGTTCAGCAGCACTTCCACCTAGCAATCCCAAGGCCTGTGCAGGCTGTGTGAGCTGGAGATGCCATGGAATACATCAATGGGTGGAAAACCAGTGCAGAACTAATGTTTCATTTTCTGTAATGATACTCCAAACCCCAATTTAATTAAATTACCAATGTCACTTCTTTAAAAAAAAAAAAAAAAAAAGAAATGAAGCCATTGCTGCTTTTCTGCTTCCATCCTGCCAAATTAATGGCCAGAACTTTGCTATAAATAAAAATCTATCGTTTTTTCAAGTCAATCTCTAAGAGGAGCTGCTCTCTGCTTAATGAACTGTGGGGAATCAGACAACCCTGACCCGAATGGGATCTTAAAATC
>NW_008689694.1:227080-227411 GCF_000695815.1 Acanthisitta chloris | reverse complement strand
GGAAATTCTGCTTCTTTTGGCTGCACTCACTAATCTCTTGTTGCAGGAGCAACACGTGCTGGTGGGGAGAGGCAGCTTTAACCCCTCCACTGCTCTGGGCTGCTGCAGGAAGCAATGAGCATGGACTATTTCCTTTAAAACACACCCATGCACATCTGCAGAAGATAAACATTTCAAATCAGTGCCTCATAGAGGGGCAGAACTCCTTCCAAAGAGGTTACATCCTCAGCCAGGGAGTTGCACATATGAGGGTCCTACCCTTGAGGCTTTTGTACAGAACTTCTATCTAGAGAAGCTGTGGCTTTTCCATCCCCAGGGGGGTTTCCGGCTT
>NW_008689694.1:212021-226935 GCF_000695815.1 Acanthisitta chloris | reverse complement strand
CTACAGAGAGAAGGAGAAGAGTCAAAGGGACACAACACTGGTGCTTCCCAGACTCACAGGATCACCAGGGTCAGCCCAGCACCAGTGCCATGTTCACTACTAAACCACGTCCTCAACTGCCACATCCACAGGATTTTAGTGCTCCCAGGGCTGGTGACTCCATCCCTGCCCTGGGGCAGCTGTGCCAGGGTTGGACAACCCTTTCAGCAAAGAAATTTTCCCTAATAGCCAATCTAAACCTTCCCTGGCACAACTTGAGGCTCTTTCTTTCCATCCTGTCACTTGGCACCTGGGAGAAGAGACTGACACCTCCTTTGAGGGAGGAGGTTCTCCTCAGCCTCCTTTTCTCCAGCTGAACACCCATAGCTCCCTCAGCTCTGGTCCTCCTAAGGCTTAGGGTGCAGAACCTTCCCCAGCTTTGCTGTCCTCCCTGAGAAACCCTGAGCAGGCTGCAAGGTGAGGGTGTGAAGAGCCAGGCTGAGGGGCTGGAGATGTCCTCAGAACCCTCTGAGTGATCCCCAAAGCTCAGGACACTTGTGCCTTGGGTTCCCTGCTGAGTGTAACCCCCCAAGTGGTGCAGCCACAGCTCTCCCAGCACTGGATTTGTGATTCTATTCCAACCCCCCTGAGAAGAGCTAATATTATTGCTCATCCTTGGCTGCCTCTAAGAGCCACACTGTGATTGCCTGAGAGATTAATAGAACTGTATTATTTACATCAGCTGTGGCACAGAATAATATTATTAAAGCTTTGTCTTGCCCATTTACCAATTCCAGTGTAGATTAGCAGCGTGGAGTCTCGCCCTCCCCAGAAAAGCTTTGTTCCCAGCAATCAACATAATATTTTGCAGTGATTGTATGGAAATTAATGCAGCCCCAGACCAGATTCGTACAGATGAACACAAGGTCCTGTTAGTCATTTTGTAGCTAAGTCTGTTTCTTCCCATGATGAATTTAGAGCAGTTTATTTTATTTGTCTTGACTTGAACAGCTGCCAAAGCCTTATCTTATGACAGAGGAAAGGAAATAGGATTATCCTATTGCAGTTGCACCTGGAGGGCTCCTCAACATACCTCAGATGTCTCTGTCCCAGGAATTTCTTAGCCCTGGAGACCTCAATCCCCAAGGTGACACAGCAGAGGAACCACTATCATGCTGTTAAGTGCCAACAGACATGAAAAGAAGCAGAGCAGAACCTCTGGAGAAGAGATAAGGTGAGAACTACGACTGTCACAAGAGGTGAGGTGAGACAGGATTATCTAGTGCAGAAATGGAATCTCTTCAGCAAGAAACCATGAAGTGTCAGGACATGGAAACATCAGTCAGGAACAAACCCACCAAAACCTCCTGGAGCTCTCCCATGTTGTGCAGTCTTCAATCAATTCTCCACATCCACTTTTTATCAAAAAACTAACCTGGAGGCATAAGCCCAACCAAGCTCTGCCCAATTGAACTCCAAATTCTTGGCTTTCTCCTGCCCTCTGGTCTCACCCTTTGGAACCTGCAGGAGCTCCAATGGTTTATGTCTCAGTCTTCATTCTAGTGGAAGATGTCCCTGGCCCACTGGGGTTGGATCTGGATGATGTTTAAGGTGCCTTCCAACCCAAATCATTGTGTCACCCTGTGATTTTACCCTGGAACCATCCAAGATCTTCCTTCCTATGTAGCTTTCATCCCTTTCCCTGATGGAGCCACGTCTATGGGACAAGGCCAGAGGAGGCTCAGAGATTCCACACTGTGCTGCTTGAAAATGAGCTAAACAACCTGGAAATGGAAACCACAGATTTGAGCCATTTCCACTTTCCTGTGAGCTGCTACACAACCTCCAGAATTGCTGGTCTGCACCAGAACCTTCAGCCCATTCACTGCTTCCAGTTTTCCCCCATTTCTCCCTGCTCTCTTTCAGGGCTGCTCCCAGCTCTCCTCACCCCCCTTGCCCAGGATCACTCCACTGCACATTTCCCAAAGCAGGAGCTCTCCAAACCTAGTGCCTGTCAAGCTGTGGTTTCTTGTTCCAGTTCATTCCCAATTAATTAGCAGTTTTGAAGCCATTAGCTGTGACTCAACGCATCCTTGGCCACAGTCCCACACCACGACGCCTCAGCCTCGTTCCAGCAGCCTCTCCTAAAGCCCCAGAGCTCTGATTGTCAGGAGGAGGAGAAAAGGCAAGAAAAGCAGAGATGTGCTGCTCTCCTTGCTCATCACATCGCTGTGTTTCAGCTCCTTCCCCTCCTCCAGGGGCTCTCAAATCCATCCCCAGCTTGTTCATCCCTCTGAAATCTTCCTGTTTCCTATTCAAATTAATCTCCAGCTCCATTTTCTGTGTTTGGATTGCTGGAATATAAACTAACCCCAGTGTTTAATCCCTGCAGCCACTGTACTCCAGTCTATTACCCTATTTACATAGCTCAAAGAAGCCTTTTTATTGCCTGAATTATCTCGGGTGGTTTACGACAGATATTTCCAGGCTATCATTGTTCTAACCTTGAAAGCTTATCAAGGAGTGCAACTTTTATGATATGAGGCTGTAGATTATCTCTCTTCATTCCCAACTAATTTTCCTGCCTAATAAAAGAGAGAGGAAAGCACCAGGCCCTGCCAGGGCAGGCACTTCCAGCTCCCTCTGCAGCTATTGCAGCAGGCAGGAATTCATAAATCCCAGGAAATGATGCTACACAGCCCCTGCAAAATGACAAAATCATTGACCTAAACTACTCAGCTCAGTCATCACTGCACACACATTTCAAACTCAGCTCCACTCTGCTTTATTTTAACCCTTCTTTGCATTGGCATGAATTCCCTGGATCCTGGGGGGGTTAGAAATCAGAGAATCAACCAGGTTGGAAGAGACCTCCAAGATCACCAAGTCCAACCCTACTGTGGTCACTAGCCCATGGCACTAAGTGCCACATCCAGTCTCAGCTTGAAAACCTCCAGGGATGGTGACTCCAACACCTCCCTGGGCAGCCAAGGGAATCAATGGGAAAGTCTCTACTGATTTGGGCATCAGGAGGAATTTTTTCATGGAAAGGGTTGTCAAACATTGGGATGTGCTGCCCAGGGAGGTGGTGGAGTCACCAGCCCTGGAGGTGTCCAAGGAACAACTGAATGTGGCACTTAGTGATCTAAATGAGAAGGTGCTGATGGTCACACATTGGACTTGGTGATCTTGGAGCTCTTTTCCAACCTCTGATTCTGGGATTCTGCCAGTCTGGGCAGAGAGATATTCCTCCCAGAAGATAACCTACACCTCATTGTAACCTGCCTAGAAATTCAAGGAGAAAACCAGATTCTTTAAGGATAATATCCCTAAGATTTCCATCCCAGCTTCAAACATTACCTGAAACACCCATGGGGGACATGGACAGAACATCTCTGCCCAGCACACTGTGAGCTCCAGGGGGAGGGAGAGACCCACACAGACCCATTTCCTTTCCCTTTCCATCCATAACCTCTGGGCCAAGTAGCACAGGGATCCTGTGCCAGTCTAATATCTTCCAGCAGTGCTTCAGTGCAATCTGCTTTAGATCAGAAGAGTTTTAACCTTCAGAATAACTGTCCAGAGTGTGCTACAGAAAAGGAAATAAATGGTATCTTTTTCATTTCATTTTCTCCTTTTTTTTTTTATGTCATGATTTGTTTCCAGTACAGCCAGAGATAAAGCTAAATGGAAACTATTTTTTCCCCTCCAATATTTCTTTGTTCACTAAAAACCAGGCAGATAGTTACTTCTGGATAATAACAGACCAAAATGGTTCATCATCCATCTTTTTTTGCGCTAGTACTTCTGGGCCTTTTTGGGGGGGGGGAATTCATTTTCACTTTTCAATTTACCTTTCTGGAATTTGCTACAGCAACTTCAGAGCAACTTCAGTGCAACTTCAGAGCAACTTCCCAGAGCATCACACAGGCTGAGAGAGGATTAGTTTAGATTTGATTTAGTCATCACTCCACAGAAAGAGCAAAAGATTCAAAGCCTGAAAAGCAGAGAGATGAGGGGAGATAAGGCAAGAAATGCTCCCCCATGGCTTGAGGATGGAGTGAGCACAGATCCTGAACATCTGGGGCTTTATGCCACTCCTTATTTATACTTTCAAATAAGTGGCACTGCTTGCTGAGCACAGCAGAGGAAACCTGGCTGGAATGAAGATATAGATCATAGCAGCACAGAGTGGGTTGGAAGGAATCTTAAAGCTCATCTCATCCCACCCCTGCCATGGGCAGGGACACCTTCCACTAGCTGAAGGTGCTCCAAGCCCCATCCAGCTTGGCCTGGAACATTCCCAGGGATGGAGCAGCCACAGCTGCTCTGGGCAACCTGTGCCAGAGCCTCAGCACCTCACAGGGAAGAATTTCTTCCCAATATCTAACCTAAACCTTCTCTTCTTCAGCTTAAGGCCATTCCCTCATTTTAGCATAGAACCATCAAGGTTGGAGATCCAACCATGAACCTGTCACTGCTGGAACCCCTAAACCAGATCCTCCAGTGTCAGATCCAGACACCTCTTAAACACCTCCAGGGATAGTGACTCCACCACCTCCCTGGGCAATATCCCAGTGCCTGAACATTCTCACAGTGCCAACGTTTTCCCTAACATCTCCCCTGTCTCACCTTATGACCATTCCCTCCACTCCTCTCCCTGCAGCCGTGGCAGGAGAGACCATCCCTCCACATGCCCTTGGGAAAAGGTACTGAGATCTGACTACAGAAGACTTTTGGGCCCTGAAAACCAACATCACACTGCAGACACCTACATGGCTCAGCCTCAAAACCAATGGTCCTCAGCCACCATCCCAACCTGGGATGTTCTCCTGCATCAGGAGCCTAATCAGGGAAGCACTTGAGAAGGTGCTTATCCCTGTGAACCTGCTCCAGCCCTGCTGCTTTGCAGTGCCTCAGCACTTGAACAGCAGCTTCATTTAAAGGACATGGTTAAGTGTTTTGCTTAGCAGGATTGGATTTAAGTGTATGTTTAAAGGCTTTGCTGAACTGGCATTTAACAGCTGCAGAGGAGCTCGAAAACCCTTCCCTGGGGAGGAGGGTGGGTTGGCATTCAGTGCCTCTCTCCCTCCCTGAGCCAAGGTTAAGCATCACGAGGGAAATGAAGACCTGCACCTTCCTGCAGCAGCAAAGGACAAGGCAAGAAGAGCAGGACTGTGGTGGTTAGCAGCACCAGAAGACAACTGCAGGAGCCAAAGGAAAGCAGAATTGGAGCTGGAGAGCTGAGCTGCCACAGCAGATGAAGCACCTCACACCCTCCTGCTCCTCAGGTCTGAGAGCCAAGGCTCAGTGTGAGGGCTGCAAACCCAGTCTGAACTGATCCCATCTGTACACTGGGTGCCAGTGTTGATCTGCTCTGCATTTCGCTGGAGAAAGTGTCCCTGGGCAGGGAATGCTCTTTGTTCTCTTGGAAAAAAAGCCACTTCCAACTTTAGAGCCCACATTGTTTGCGTGCTCATTGATCTGCTCTGCCTGTTGGCTCATTACCCAGAACCAGAAATTGTAGCCAACTACATCTGTTTTAATAAATATTTCACAGCAGAGGGAGAGCATCACCACAACACAGCAAGCCCAGGCTGTTCAGCCCCTTCTCTGGGAGCAGCAGGTGTGGCAGCTCAGAGGTGTTGGAGCTCCTCAGGTCTCACCTCCAGCCCCAGGTGAGCCCTGGCCCCACACACAGCCCTGCTGAGCCTTCACACCAGCACCACACACAGCTCCTTCCCTTTCTTCCAGAGGCTTCCACACACCTTTCCTGCCCCTTTGCTGCTTCCAGAAGCCTCTGGAGGGGCAGTTGGGGCTCATGCCCCACGTTCCTGCTCTGAGCAGTGCTCACCCCTCTCCCCAAGTGAGACAGACTGAGTCAACTCCCACTACACCAAGGTTAAACCATGAATAATCCATTTCCCCAGAACTGGGACCAGAAACCCCCGGAATTCACAGCTTCCAGTTGCTTCAGCTTCCTCTCAGACTACATAAGGTCTGGCTCACGCCCACAGCCAAGCATGGAGAAACTTGTTTGTTTTCATTTTGCAACACCGCTTCGGAATTTATTCCTTCTAATTTATTCCTTTTTTTTTTTTTTTTTGCAGTTATCTGCTCTGTACCTTCTTCAGAAGGCTGAGCTACCCAAAGCCACGGAATGGTCAATACTGTAGGCAAAACTACCCATGACATCAATGTTCCAGAGCAGCACATTAACCAGTCAGTGAGATCACACAGTTTGTGGGGAAATGCCCTTGGGAACAGGCAAAGGGAAACATTACACCATTGAGCAGAACAATCTGTAGTAAAAACCACGAGGAACTCTGAGCTGCCAGTGCAGCCACCTCACCTCACCAGCCAAAAACCAAACACAGCCCAAGGATGGAGCCACAGAGAGCCCATGGAGCTGCCACAGCAATTTGGTCATCAGCAGCTTCTGGCACTAGAGATTCATTACTCATTTGTGCTCATAACTGATAAAAAAAAAACCCCAATCCAGATGGTAATTTTATCCTCTTCACTGAAAATGAAGCTCAAATGATCTAATGATGTCATAACCCCCTGCCCAGGGCTCAGAGCTCTTTGCTCTGCTCACAGGCCCCTTTTGTGCAGCATTTGCCACCAGCACTTTGCAAGTGGTGCAAGAACAAACTCTCCCCTGACACAACAAGGTCTCAGCTCCACCTGGGATCACCCCAATGCCTGAACATCTGCAGAAACAAGAGCTTACTCTGATTTCAAGGACCTTACTCTGATTTTGCTGTGGCTCAGACGAAGGTGTGGTGGATCTCAGATCTGCCTGAGCTTTGCTTTCCAACATCCCAACCTATTTCATGGACAATCAAAGGATATTTAGACAAAATACGATTAAGGTAGGGAAGGGAAGAGGAAAGGGGAAACGACTAAGACTAGCCAAAAAAAAAAAGAAACAGAAGTAGCCAAAAATCCATAACTTGAGGGTTCAGAGTTGATGCTGAGTCAATAACCTTCAGTAAAAAAAGAAGAAGCTTCTGAGACTCTACAGAATGACCAACTTTGGGGAGGATTGCAGCAAAGCAGAGATGAACTGCTCTGGTGTGGTTCAAACCTCCTGCTCCTGTGCTCCCTTTGTTGCTGAGAGCAGGAGAACATCTCCAGCACTCACTTCTGAGACCTTTGCTCTGACAAATGTGTTGGGGAGGGACGGAGCAATGTCCAAGCAGCCACTTCACACTTGTACATTGCTCTGACAAATGTGTTGGGGAGGGAGGGAGCAATGTCCAAGCAGCCACTTCCCACTTGTACACCCCAGAGCAGCTCCTGGGGACCCTTCAGAGCCAGGAGAGCTGTTCCCACAGTCATTAGTGTGAGTGCTCAGCTCCAGCTCTCCACCAACACTTCTGCTTGGAGGAAACAGGATGAGTGATGTGGGAAACCTGGAAACACACCTCCCTCACCAGGAGTGTTCCTGTCCTTCCATTCTACTCCTCAGCAAAATGGGAAGAATTTACCTCATTTACTCTTCTCTCCCCAGACAAGATCCTGGGAAGCTTCACTCAAAGGGTTAGGACTGTGCCTGTCCAAAAATGTTCATTTGGAATAGTGTGAGGATGCTCCAAATAGTTCAAGGAGACTTTAAATACACCAGGAATTAATGCAGGGAGATGCTCCAAATGAAAAATCCATATAGACATACTACAAAGCTTCTCTTGTATAAACATTGTCATGGAAACAGGACACAGATTTGCTTTAAAGGACACAGAGCAAGTGCAGAGAGAAGGAGCTGGGACTGAACCCAGGGACAGAGTGCTCAAGGGTCCAGAACTGCTCTGAGTCTTGTTCCCCTTGGGGGCAGAACTACTTGTTGCTTAACCTTCCCATCACAGAGCTGAATTCAGGCTGAATATTTGACCTTGCTAACACAGCTCCACACTGAGACCATGTTGAAGGAGCTCAAATGCAAAGACAAAAATCTCATGTTCAGTCCTGACATGCTGATCCCAAGGAGGAAAGAAGATTCATTCCACTGAGAACCAACACGAAACAGCTCAAAATCATTTCCATTTCCAATTCCATTATGGGTTTTTTCCAAATCCACTTTTATTTTTACCAGATATTTTAGTTACCCTGCTTAGAAGCAACACAAATTACCCTCTCTGAGGGCACAGACTCAAACCCTACTGAAGTAGGGGAAGAAGAATCACCCCCAACCCTCCATCCTCCGCTGCAGATGCTAGTGCTGCTGAGAGGAACAAATTCAGCTCATCCCAGGCAGTTCCCTTGGCCTGTTCAGCACAGAGGAGAACAACCCTGAGCCCCTGAGAGACATCACTTCACGCCTGCAACGTTTTCCATGAAGAAAACACCAAACCCTGAGCTAAACCATCTGCAGATCTTGACCCTCTCACACAGCCCACGCACATCCATCCAGGCAAGGCATGGAAGGAAGTTCAACCCCTTCAAAGGCTCATGTTGGAAGGAAGAATTTACACAGCACCTTATTTGATGTGTGATTTCATCTGAAAATAGTCAAAGCTCTCCTCGCTGGAGCTGTGCATCAGGCACAGGGAGGGGAGATGGGAGGAAGGCAAAGCAATGCTGGAGAGGGACAAAATAGGTCCCTCAGAAAGGATAAACTAAGAGATGGTGACACAAAAACCTCATACCCCACTGCAGCTCGTAAGGGACTCAGAGGAGACTTTGGACTCCTCCCTAGTCTCTTTTATAGCCTGGAGAAGAGGAGAGAGGGCAAAGCTCAGTGAGATCTGCAGCTTCCTCAGGAGGGACAGCACCATCTCTGCTCTCTGGGACCAGAGACAGGACCTGGGGAACAGCTGGAGCTGTGCTGGGGAGGGTTAAGGTTGGATATCAGGAGAAGGTTCTTCCCCCAGAGGTGTTTGGGCATTGAACAGGGTTAGGTTGGATATCAGGACAAGGTTCTTCCCCCAGAGGTGTTTGGGCATTGAACAGCTCCCAGGGCAATGATCACAGCCTCAAGCCTAACAGAGCTCCAGGAGTGTTTGACCAACACTCTCAGGCCCAGGGTGGAATGTTGGGGTGTTCTGAGGAGGAGTTGGACTGGATGGATGATTCTTGTTGATCCCTTCCAGCTCAGAATGTTCTGTGTGATTCTATGACACTAACTGAGCCAAACCAGGTATTTTTAGACCCTTTATGAGCTGTTCATCTCCTTACTGCCTGACTCCACTCGTTACAGTTTTAATCATGACCAAACAACTGAGCTATTAAACAGATTCCAAAGCAGCACAGCCAGTGTGGCTGATGCAAGGAAAGATCAGAGCAGGAGGAGAGAAAAGGCTACTTGGGTGGCAGCTTAAACCTTCCCATCCTTCCAAAGCACTAAGCAACGGCTGCACTCAACTGCCACCCAGCCAGGATTAGGGACATTTCTCAGCCCCGTCTCCCGCTGACATCCTAAAAGACTTTCAGGCCACAATTTACCTGATAAAAGTTCCAGACAGCCCACAAAGGAGGGAGGGAGTTACGTAAGTAACCTCTCCCTAATGAACTCCTCACTGCAAAGCCTCTGCAGCCTCCACCAGAGCATTTTTGAAGTGATTTAGCCACTCAACACTTGAAGCTTTTTGCTAGCAGCTTCAGCACCTCATCAACTGGTTTGAAAGGAGGAACTGTGTCCAGCTGGGACACCGGAGAGGGGCTGAGCTGTTCCCCAGCACTTCCAGGAGAGATGTTGGAGAACTTTTCGTGCTGTTGCAAACATCCCCCAACCTCTGAGTGAACCCACACTGTCCTGTGAGTGCTGAGAGGCTTTGCTCAAACCAGGGGAATTGGTGTGGCTACAACCAGAAGGGAACAAACATCACACATCAGAAGACCTGCAAGAACTTGCTGTTGTCCTTCCCAACTCCATCAGGCAATTCCCACCCAGGGAAAAAAACCTCTGTGTCCCCTCTAAGCCTTAAAGCTTGGGAAAGGAGCCCCTGGAGCAGCTTTGCAGCCTGTGACAGCACCAATACATCACAGCTTGTCTTGTTCCATGCTTTAGTACTGACAGACCTACCCATGGATTAAAAACCTCTGGAATACAGCAGGGAAAAAGCAGCCTGGAGGGGTGAGGGGCACAGGACTAGCAGTCAGTTCTGCTCTCTCTGCTTTTACAGACTGATGTCAGGTGGAATTTCAGTCACAATGAAGTTCAGTGGCACTGGAAAGGCACCTGAGGCTCGAGTGAAATTGGATATATTCCCCAGTACAGTGACATAACAGAAAGCTTAACAACATGTGGCTTTACACAGCATTTTATAGCTTCAAAGCAGCAGTTAGGCATTACCTGCAGCTCAAGGGACTGGGCAGAGGCTGGAAGGCTATTTGGGATTGGTTCCCAGGGGATTTCTGGGAATGGATTCATCACTTGGGCTAGAAATGACACGAAAATGGGTCTGTCAGGGGCTGCAGAGCCCCGAATGACAGAAAACCAGGTCTGTCAGGGGCTGCAGAGCCCAGAATGACAGAAAACCAGGTCTGTTAGGAGCTCCAACCAAGGCACAACCAGGAGCTCTGAAGTGATTATTCTGCAGGAGGTGACAATTCCTGGAATTCTATGGGCACTGGGCAGAAATCTCCAGCAGCAAAAGCTAATGGGCTCAAGGGAGAAAGGGTTGGGGGGAGCCTGACCCAGATGTTCCCACGGTCAGGAGATCCATGGACACATTTGCATCTTCAACCACAGGTGGAACACCCATGAAAAACCCATCACCTTCCCTTGCAGACTGTGGAACTACCAACAAGTGGGAAGAAAAACAAGAGGAAAAGACCATTCCTGCAAGCTTTCCTCCTCCATAAGGACAAGGCAAAACAATCATGGACTTAATGTGTTCTTCAAGCAAGACGAGATAACATTTTCACATTCCCAACCCAAGCAGGGCACAGAGGAAAGGGATGAACCTGAAGCCAAGAATCTCAGTCGTATTTCAGATGCTCCATGGCACAGAAATAAGTGGTTGAGAGACTAATTCCTCTTAAAACCCATCAGACAGAAATAACGAGGGGAAACTGCTCTGAAATCAGCCACTTGTGCTCCCAAGGGTTGGCTGGAACCCTTTTTGCAGGCTTTTTCTCCCCTCCCTCTTTCTTTCCTTCAGCTTTTGTGCTCAGCTCAAAATACCCAACCATCCCATGCTGCCTGTTTATGGAATACCAAAGGAGCTGCCAAATTCCACACCCTCCATTCTCAACAGCTTATTATCCACAATGGAGGCCTCGAGATGGGAGCAGCAATGAGTATTTATAGCCTTTTGGCACAAAGACTTATTTTCAATGGCTGAGCTCATATTTTCCCCAGGCTCAAATATACTCGTGGCATGTGATTTGTTATCTGCATCCAGCGTTTCCCAAGGTAGAAATACCTGGATATGAAAGGCTGACCCATCAGAGGAGAAACATCTGGATTTACAGCAGTGCTGTAAAACACTTCTCAGAGTTAAAACTGCACATTCCTTTAGTGGTCTTGGTAAAAGTTCTCGTCTGGAGCACGTCCAGGGAAGGGAAGGGAGTGGGGAAGGGGTTGGAGAAGTGGCTGAAGGGCTAGAGGTGCCTCCAACTTCATTCTGACTCAATTTTGACACCAAAACACACAAGCAAAAAGCATTTTGCTCTCCCCCGTGGCAAAGCACCAGATGAGCCTGTGTGTTAAGGAATGGATAAAACTGTTGGACAAATGAGAAAAAAAATCATCACTAAGAGGTTTTCAGTGGGTTTGGGGGGTTGTTTGGAGGGTTTGATTGGTTCCTTCCTTCTTATCTCTTCTGACTGGCAAAGTCAGGATGAAAATGAAACATTAGATTAGATGTTAGGAAAAATGTTGGCACTGTTGGGTGTTGAGGCACTGGAAAATTGCCCAGGGACGTGGTGGAGTCACCATCCCTGGAAGGGTTGAAGAGGCATCTGGAGCTGGAGGATCTGGTTTAGAGGTTAGTGGCTCCAGCAGTGACAGGTTAAGGGTTGGGTTGATGACCTTAGAGATTTCCTCCAACCTTGATGGTTCCATGATTCTCTGGCAATACAAGAAGCTGAGCTGGTTTAGCCAGAAGAGCTTCACCTCCCTCCCTGGCCCTGGCTGTGCTGGTTTTGTCATGAGCATTGTTGGGTTTAATGTAGAACTCGCAGGACGTGAATTATCTTTTACACCACTTAATCCCTATTAAATTTCATTGAAACCCTGAGCTCCCAAATTATCAGTCCCCACACACAGGGTTGTAATTCCACTGCTCACATCTTTTGGAAACCAATCTAAAGCCAACAGGATGAGTTTTATGACAGGGACACTCAGACAGAGCTAATCAAAATTTACACTTAAGGAAATTAATGCCTTAAGTAACACATTTGGCTTTGCAGCTCTTGCATAAATTAAAGGCCGTGCACTTGCCTTGCAAAGCAAATGATTTCTCTTCTAATGAAGTTTACCCAGCACACTCCAGCACTGGGCTGAGCCTGCCACGATGCAAATGGCCAAAATTCAGCTGCAATCAGCCCCTTTTGAGCAGCTGCAGGTGGCAAAATCCTGGTCACTGCCCAGAAAAATAAAGATGTTGCCTACAAACATCCTCTTGCCTCGGAGCTCACTGGATGGCCAATAATTGCATGTTCAAAAGCTCAGGAAATACATGAGAATCTGAGCTAATCCTCCTGCCAAAGAGGTTCAGTTTTCTCCCTTTCAAGTGGCCATGGGCCCTATCAGACCCACAGATCTGGTAATTAAGCACTCTTAAGTAATTAAAGTTCGTTCAAAAAAAAAAAGAAATAAAAATAGAAGAATGAGGAGAGAACCATTAGGGAATAAATAGTCCCAGGAAAAGCCAATTTACAGGAACAAATTGAAGCCTGTTGCACTTTTCCCTATGAAATTGGGGAGGGCAAAGAGTTTACAGCAAATTTCACTGATTTTTGTGGGGTTTTTTCACTGTTTCACTTCATGTATCACTGACCTCTTGCCTAGAGCTGAAATAGATTGGATCATTTCCCCTGAATATTTCAATCTGTGCTAAGTTTAGTTCAGCATTTCTATCTTGCTTTGAATTGGTGGTTCCCTGTTGGTTTACAGCATCACCTAGAGAAAAGCATTTCCCAAGGCTTAGCCCATCCCAGCTACAAAGAAACTCAGGTCAGAGCTATTAGTACTAACAGGAGGTGAAAGAAATCCACGTTGGATTTGGTTTGCTTTCCCTTTCAGGGATTGCTGATTGACAGCTCATCCTCAGGAATGATACTAATACCACTGAGCCTCTCTGTGCTTGGCTGATCATTGCTCTCCTCTCTCATTCCACCAGAGGCTTTACAGGGAAGACTCATGAGCATAAAACCACAGTGACCTTCCCCAGCTGAGAAGCTGCTGAAGTGACAGGTGACAAAACACCAGAACTAGATGATGCTTCAGCCATTTCCTTTCCAACACTTCAGTCCATAAGAATTGGAATTAAAACAGCAAACTGGGGGGGGAGGACTCTCCTTCCTCCCCTAGTTCTCCCCCTGCTTCAAACAGCATCTCATCCTGCTCTTTCTGCTGCCTGGGGAAAGCAGAGCCATGTCAAAGTGCATTTTGCACAAGTTTTCCAGGTGCTGTTCCCTGGCATCTCCCTGGAATCATTGCCAACAGGCTCCTCACACAGCTCCTGCTCAGGATGAGGCACTGCAGCTTCTCCTCAGCCTCAGGTAGCTATTTGTGGCATTTTCCAGCCACATGAGCTGCAAACTCATCCCACTAAATGCTTTTTCCCTGAGCCATTTCTTGGAGATGCTAATGTCAAGGAAGAAAGGTGAAGGCAGGTGATACTTAGGCCATGAAGGAGATATTCAGCCAGGAGAAAAATCTTCTTGCACATGCAAGAGCTGCAAGAAAAAAAATCTTCTTGCACACACACAGGAGCTGAACCAATCTCAACATGCTTAGATCTGCATGAACAGCTTTGTACAGTACAAAACACCTTGGTTCAAGTCAAGGAGCAGAAAAATTGCTGTGACAGAGGCAAAGAGCTCCATCCATGAACCTGCACAGCTGCTGGAGATCCCCAGCAGGGCCTAAGAGAAGAATTTTGAGGCAAAACCCAAAATAACTGCCAAGAATCCTTCCATATATGCAGTTTTGCCCATGCCCTCAACCTCTTGTTCTCCAGATGAACACCCCAAGTGTCCTCCAGCCACTCCTCATATGGCCCATCCAGACCCTTCACAGCTTCCTTTGGACACTCTCTAACAGCTTTAGCTTTTTCTTCTGGTGTTCAAATATTCCTTCAACCTGTGCCTCAAGCTGGAGCAGCCAACATGCTCCAGTGAAGAGCAGCATGGACCCTCCCAGCTGCACAGAGCTCTCAGGGCTGGCAAACACCAGGTGAAGACATCCTGCACAAAGGGGATGGAGAAAAGGGAAGGAGAAAAGGCTTTTTCATAACACACCTGGAATGGCTGACAGCTAATCCCACTGTTTCCTCCAGCAGAACATGACTCAAGGTGAGGATGGAGGTAATCAGAGACACAGATCTCCACGTGGCCTATGTGTTCGCTGCTGCAAGTGGAGATAAGGTTAATTAAATCCTCATTTAATTTGAATTAAGAGAGATTCACTTGAGCTGAACAAACCCCCAAACCAACAGGTAAAATGCACCTAGGAGGAGCCTTTTGTTATTGAGGCTTTGCTGAAGATGAACTGTCTAATACACACAGACAATTCTGTTCCATGTCAGCTGCTCTGGCTTTCAACAGCTTCTCTGCTTCCCAAAGAGCAGCACAGATGACTGAACACCAGGAGAATCCTGTCCTGTCCCTCAGTGGGCAGGATGAGAGCTTCAAGAGCTCTTCAGATGCACAACAGGCATCGATGTGACACCACAGGGATCTGTGCACACACAGGAGGGATGAAAGGAGCAAAGAAAAGTAATGTAGAGAAGAAAAGGAGGAGATAAGAGGAGACAAGAAGCAC
>NW_008689694.1:184922-212004 GCF_000695815.1 Acanthisitta chloris | reverse complement strand
AGTGCCAGGGGAAAAGTGAAGCTGCTGAAGGCATGAACACTGATCTCCTTGTGTTAGATCCATCCCTCACCCAAAACACGACACTTCATGAGCTCAGCCCTGTGAACACTCAGAGAAAGAGAACACTCCTGTCCTCCTCCACCATCATGTCCCTCCCCCTGACCTGTCATGGGCACCTAAGGAGGATCTGGAGGTCCTGAGTCTTGAGGAGGGGCTGAGGGTCCTTCCACTTTTATTCCTCTTCCAAGGAATCACCAGCAATTCAAAGCCAAAGCTGCAGCTAGAGCAGAGCAAGGTGAGCCCAGCAAACTACTGGGAAGTTATTTACCTACTTAAAGTCAAGTTCTGCTTGGTCAAGTGACATTTTAATCTCCAGACTGGCAAGGGAATCCCACTGGGTGAAAGGGGAAAGGATTTACCATCCAGGCCAGGGAGATTTGGATGGATTGAGAGACGTCTCACAGGAGCTTAGATGCAATCAGCACATGTCAGAGGATTTGCTGGGGTAGGTTTTCTGCTCCTCACTCAAGCAGGTTTCCTGGCCATGGCCCTGCAAAGTGCTTCCTAATTCCCAGCCCTAGTCCCTGGGAGCAGAGCTGCTCAGCCCAAGCACAGCCACTCTGCCCCAGGAACTGCTCTGCCTGCACCATCAAAGGCCAAGCAACCTCCTACCAACACAGAAACTGGAGCTCAAAGCGAAATCTTCCTCTCTGAATCGCTGAATTTAGTCTGTGTTTTCACCACTCCACACACACAGAGCTTGCTCTGAAGTGTCTCTGCTCGATGCAATGGGTGGAAGGTTTATTTATGGCCCTAAGTCAAGATGTAGACACTCAAATACATCTCCCACTCCAGGAAAACCCATGGAGCACAGAGCAGCTGAGGACAATGAGGATTCCTGCAGGAATCCCAGCTGCTACAACACAGACATGAGCTGCTCTGTCCAGCTGAGGAGCAGCCCCAGTGCTCCCTGCACATACAAACTGGTACACTTTATCACCATTAGGTAATGAGCTCTGAGATGGCACTTGGGGATCCTGTGGCACAAGAAACATCTCCCAGGCTGGAGCTTTTCTGCAGGCAGTGCCAGGATTCAGGCAGTATTTAAAGCTCTGGTCATAGCAGAAGGCTGAAATGCTAAAAGCTGGAGCTATAAATAGCTCCTTCCCCTGCCAAGGGGCACAGAGTTGTGTGCAACATCCTGAAAGCAAACAGAAATGCAATAAAACCAGCTAAACACCACAACCTCCTGGAATGTGGAAGGAGAGAGGAGTAGAGTGAGGAGCTCTGGCACCAAGGATGCAGAAACTGGCACTGCTGGTGGCTGTGGCCTCTGGAAAGGTCATTCTGCCCAGTGATAAACCAGAGATTGGGATTTGGCTCAGATCAATTATTACAACATTAAACAGGGAAACCAAAGCTGAGAATTCAGAGTTTCCAAGCCAACAGAATTGCAGTTGATTTTGAAGACAAAGTGACCCAAAACCTCCTTAGCACTCCCTGGAATTAGAAGACAAATGAGGGAATTTAACTAGGAAAAGAAATTCCACAAGTGCTGAGAATTCATTCTCACAACCTTAATCCACTGGTGAGATGTAACTGAGGAAACAACACATGGTTAATGGTTGGATGGTTCATGGTTTGAGGCCTTGAGCAAAACTGATCTAATGAGGAGGTGTCCCAGCCCAGGGCAGTGGGGATTGGGATGAGATGATCTGTAAGGTCCATTCCAACCCTTAAATTCTATGATGATTCCATGATCTTAGAGGTCTCCTCCAACCTTAATGATTCTATATGTGGAGATTAAAACCATAAACCAAAGACTAACAAGGATGTCATTGAGAGGTGACTCCCCTCAGCATCTCCTCTGCCTTCTCCAAGCTCCCCTGGCTGTTCCTGCTCCTTCTGTCTGGGCAAGGACCGAGTGGCAGTGAGGGATGGACAAGCCTTTCAGCCCAACCGCCTTGGCACTCCCTGCACATTCCTCACAGCTCGTTAGTGAGGACTTTTTTTGGGAATGCACACTTGAAACCAACCCAACAAACATCTCTGTGTGCTCTAAATAGGCTCCTTGATTGAAAAGAAATGGCTCTGTATTGTGTGTGCAACAAAGCAAGGGGCAACAGGGAGGGGAAAGGAAGGTTTAGGGAGGAACCACCACAAGGAGAGGCCTTGAGGAAGAGCCTCACACTGCTGTGCTGGACATCCAGGTAGGGATTGTCACAGAATCAGGTTGGAAGGGACCACAGTGGCTCATCTGGTCCAATCTCCCTAATCAAGCAGGGCCACCCTAGAGCATTTGGCTCAGGATTGTGTCCAGGTGGTTCTGGAATATCTCCAGTGAGGGAGAATCCATGACCTCTCTGGGCAATCTGTTCAGTGCTCAGTGACTGCAGAGGAAAGAAGTTCTTCCTCATATTCCAGCCCCATTCACCTCTCCAGTCACACCCAGCAACCCCCAGGTCAGGCAAGTGCAGCTGTTGCTCAAGGAGTGTTTGGTCAACACTCTCAGACACGTGGTGGATTGTTGGGATGTCCTGTGCAAGGACAGGAGATGAACTCAGTGATCCTGTGTGTCCCTTCCAACCCAGGAGATTCCATGACCTCAAGCACTAAGAGCTCTTCATTGCCAAATGCCACCAAAGCCTCATCAATTCTTCTGCTGCACTCCTTTCACTCCCTCCTCTCTACCTCGGGGTGCTCAGTGCTCAGAAGGGAGAGGCACTGACACCTCCTTTGCCAGCAAAGTGTCCTCATGCTGGAGCTGAGCAAGTGTCACTTGATGTTTGCTGAGAAGCTTAATACAAGCTCCTATTTGCAAATCATTTGCATTCCTCCTCTCCAGTGCCTGCACTGATTGATCCCATTTGCATATGCAAATCAAACGCCAGGATGAGACACTTAATATTCCCTCGACTTCATTTAGTGCTGCAGCAACGTGGGTCAATCTCTCCCTGCATCCTCTGCTGGGAGGGGAGAGGAGGCTTGGGCTGACTCAGCACATGCTAATGAGCTTTGCTGCTTTCAAGTCTTAAAATCAATTAGTAGTATATTAAGGCAAAGTTGCTGCGAGCTCATTTAAGTAATAAAAAGCTTTTGTATGGCTAAAAAGGAAAAGAAGAGGAAAGTTGACTCTTCCTTCCCCAGGGAGTTGGGCTAATCTGGAATCCCTGTGGAGGGAAATGTATCTGCCCAAGGAATGTGGCTCTGCTCACTGGATCCAGAGGGAAAGGAAGAAAGATTCTCAAAGATTTTAGCACAAGTTTTCCCTCTGCTCTTGTTTGAACAACTGGAAGAGCCCCAAGCAGCAAGGGGAGTCAGAGCAGCACATCCACAGCCTCTGCCTGGGTCTCATCAACCCCACACTGCACTGACATTCCCAGAGCAGTGACCTCAGGCTGTCCCAGCTCCAAACATCTCAGGCTGCCCAGGACCAGCACCACAAGCACCTGGAACAAACATTGCCACGAGGAGCTGCATCATCAGCTCAGCCATCAAAAGCTCAACCTGCAGCTTCCCACTGGGTATCACCCACCACAGCAGATCCATGGGATCCTCCCCAAAACCCACATGATCCAGGAGAGCTTCACCCCCTGAGGGTTGACCAACACCAGCAACACTCTGGAATAAAGTGACTACACCAAGAAAATGCACTGGGCTCAGAGTTTCCCCCTGCTGAGGGGCTGAGCACTGCTGTCTGTGCCAGGCTCCCTCCACCTGGCAGCTACAGACAAGACAACTCAACCAAATGGAGCTGATAAGGTATTTCCACTCACTCAGATGCAGCTTCTGCAAGTCACCAGAGCCCAGAGCATATAGCAATGGCTTAACAAAGCAGCAAACAGCAGCAGCCACACAGTACCTGACCTTGAGCAGCTCTTGGTATCCAAACCCAAACTGCTCCTCAGCTGGTTCCTTTCTGCACCAGGAGCTCTTTACACTGAGCCCTCACCTAAAGCACAGGCAGTTCATGAACAAGCACAGACTCCCCAACCACAATTCCCAAGGAAACCCAACACCAGCACAGTTACCTACATTGATTCCATCACCTTCTAATGGCCATGTTTGCTTTCCCTGCCTGGGGCAGCCCCAAGCCCATTACCACTGCAAGGGGCAAACACTGCCTTGTGTCATGGATTTTATATTCCCAAATGGATTGGCCTTGGTCTGGGGGCACCAGAGTGAGCAGCACCTGCACCAAAGCTGTGAAGAAGAATTGAGTCCCCACTGCCATGCAGGTTTGCCATCCATTCCCCTCTCAAGGCTTGAAGTGCCACTGACTGCAATGTGCTCATAACCAGGAGAACAGTTTCCTCTAGGGAACTAAAAGGAGTAAACAGAGAAATTGGAAATAAGCAGTCAAATAGGGTTTACCAGGCAACTTTCGATTTCTCAGGTGGCTTTTGTGCCTTAAAAGTTGTTCATAAACCAACTGCTCTCATCTAAAGCACTGCTGAGTTCTGAAGGGCTTTGGTTTGGGGCTCTTGACATACCCCAAGGGATGGTTCACTGTCAGGCCAACACCAGTTCCCCCAGTGCTGCCACAGAGCAGCAAGAAGCACTGGCAGGAGTTGAGGTTAATTTGGGCTATAAGGCTCAGGTGAGTGACTCTGACCAGGCACACACACTTCTCTCTCCAGGTTTGCATCCTCCACTGCAGACACATGACAGAAGAGTTGACTGTGCAGAATCTCCTCATTTCCACCCTGCATATGGCACATGAAATCAAACAGGAGCTGCTCATTGCAAACAGCTGATGACAAACAGGGACACAGAGACAGAGCTGAGACACCATGGAAGAAATCCAAAGAGCAGCCATAAAAAAATCTAGAAAAAAAAAAACCCTGAAACCATATGAGAGGAAAACCTGTTGCCAACCAAATCTTTTCCATTAGGTAGAAAACACTTAATTGGAGACTGAATCAATCCAATGCTGTGCCTGAAATCTAATTAGACATCTTCTCTTGCAGACACTGCCCCTGTAAACCAGCCCTGTCACTCAATATTATTGACACTCCTGCCCTGCCTTGCTGCTCTGTGCTGTCCTGGTTCTTCATGTGCTCCAGACAAGCAGCAAGGAAAGGCTGTGCTGGCTGAGCAGCTCCTGCCTCAGCACACTCTGTGCACACATCCCAGAGCAGGGTGAGCACAGCTCCTGCTCCTCCTCTCTCCCCACAAGCCCTGCAGATGTTCCAGCACAGGGGGCAGAGCTGTCAGACTTATCCCTCAGCTGCTTGTGGCACTGCATCACTGCCTCCCTCCCCAGCACGGCTCCAGCTCCTGAAAGCTCTCCAGGAATCACTGAGCTTGGAAAAGCCCTCCAAGATCACCAAGTCCACCCTGTGGCCCATCACTACCTTGGCAACCAGAGCAGAGCACTAAGCACCACATCCAGTGGTTTCCTACATGGATAACAGCACAAGGCAGAGCCAATTTCCCTGTTTCCACACAAAGCAGAGACAGCTGAAGGATGCTGAAAGGAATCTAACCAACCACCCATCTGATCTGCTGTGAATGAGCTGAACACAGTAATGAACAGCTCAAAGCTATGGTGTGAAAACCTCTCAGAGCAAAGGGACATTCTGAACATGCTGTTTGGGAGTGCTGGCACATTCCAAAAACCCATGATTTTATGGCTTCCCATGCTGTTCTTCTCCATGGTTTTATCACTCCAAGCTGTGAGGGCTACAAACTTTTGTTTTGTTAATTAAAACTTGAATTCCTGAGCACAGCTCCCTAATAATGAGCAAAACAGGGGGATTCCTGGAGTTGTGGCCATTGAGAGAGTGGAGAGTTATTTCACCAGTTCCACCACTGCAGCACAATGTCAGACACCTCAGTCCAACTCTGCTCCAGCCCAGGCAAAGCAGAGAATCCTCCTGAAACTCAGGAGAAACTTTAAAGCAAAAAATATTGTCTAAAGCAGATAATTATTGGTTAAGCTGATATGGACTGAGCTGAAGGAGAGAAGGTTTTGGTTAGATATTGGGAAGGAATTCCTCCCTCTGAGGGTGTTGAGGCTCTGGCACAGGTTGCCCAGAGAAGCTGTGGCTGCTCCATCCCTGGGAGTGTTCCAGGCCAGGTTGGATGGGGCTTGGAGCCGCCTGGGCTGGTGGAAGGTGTAGGAAAGGTGTAGGAAACCACCCTGCCCATGGCAGAGGTGGGATGGAATGACCTCTAAGGTCCTTCCAACCCAACCCAGTTTGTGATTCTATATATTCACACAAAACACCTGCAGATCCAACATCAAGGATGACATTGGGTAGGACAAGTCACCTCCACCTTCAGGACAGCCAACATGCTCTAAGGGCCTTCCAACCCAACCCATTCCATGGTTCCAAATGGGAAGACTCACCAGGATGCTAAACTCATGGTGTATTTAGCACCTTATTAACACTCCTAAATGTGGAACATCACAGCAAATCAGTTTGTGCTGCCAAGGCCAGAGAGAACTTCAGCTGCTCAGTTTGGCTGCTGTGAGTCCTGCAAAGCCACGGACAGATGGGAAAGGGGGAAATGCTGCAGCATCCCAAATCCTGCACAGTGCCAACACACCCATAGCCACCAACCCTTGGGCTTAGCAAGAGGACTGGTCAGAGATCCACAGGATCTCATTGTACTTCCTAACCATGTTCACACAACTCTCCCCCCCCAACCCTGGAGAGAATGAGCCATTTGTGCTGCAGGAGGAGATTTCTCCCAAGGCAAACAGCACCATTGACTTGGGGCTGTTTCCTCTGTGTTTAAATGCTTCTAATTTCTTAAAATGAGCACTGTTCTTCCAGCCATAATTGTTGCTTTTCAATCAGGCACTGAGTGTTTGCTAAAAGCATGAAAGAACTTCATTTCAGTGTTTTCTAAATGAGACCTTCTGAAATTGAGCTCACCCAGAACAGCTTCTGCTTCCTAAAGGAATCTCTGCAGTGAGAAATTCCCTCCAGATCAAAGTGCTACACTTCAGTGGAAGTGAAATCTTCCCTATTCTTCCAATTCCACAGGAAAGAGCTGACAAGCTTGTAGTCTCAATCCTCCTGCCATGGTTGCCTTTGGTTCTTGTCCTACTCATCCCCTAAATCCAGAGATTTGTGCCCATCCAGCCAGTTCTCCTCTCCCAAACTGGATACTGCTGTGTGTTTGCCCCTGTTTTCAAGCTCCTCAGTGCTGTGTGTGCACTCATGAACACAAACTCCTACTACAAGGAGTATCCTCACTTGTTTGGCCACTTGGGAGCTGAGAACTCACTGCCTGAGCAGTGCAGAAACAGCTGTGGCACAGCTGGGGAGAGAAGCCAAACCTCTTTAGCTCTGCCCTGGTGCCTTACCCCACAGATCTGCTCCCCCAGGAGCATCCTCAGGGACAACCTCAGAGCCCACTACACCCTGAGAGGGGACTGAGCTGGGGCAGGAGGACACCAGCTGTGGTTTGCTGTCTGCACTGCCTTCCAGAGCAGAGGGTGGAGAGAAACTCCCTCCTGTTTGCTGAGCTTTGAAATGATGTTTGGCATCTGGAGACAAATCGCAGCAGACAGGGAGAGCTGGGGGAACACGAGGAGTCAGGCAATGAAAGCAGACAGCAACAAGCTGGAAACACACAGCAACTAAATGAAGAAAGATGAAGGAGTCAGACAATGAGGAAAAGAGGATTAAGGAGATCTCTAGCAGCACAATAATGTCGAGGCAAAAAGCCACGAGGCCAAGATGAAAGTGTGGCAGTGCAGCAGTGCCAAGTGGAAGCTGGTTAGTCCTCAAACTTCCTCCAAATTCCACTGCCTCACCTGGGGCTGGAAAAACACCTCTGCAGAGTGGCAGAAACTCATTGTGTCTTGCAGCATCTCTAACTTCTCTCTACAACCACCTGACAGGAGGTTTGGAGCCAGGTGAGGGTTGGGGTCTGCTCCCAGGGAACAAGGGACAGGATGAGAGAAAACACCTCAAGCTATACCAGAGAAGGTTCAGGTTGGACATCAGGAGGAATTTCCTCATGGAAAAGGTTGTCAGGCATTGGGATGTGCTGCCCAGGGAGGTGGTGGAGTCACCAGCCCTGGAGATGCTCAAGACACACCTGGACATGGCACTCAGTGCTCTGCTCTAGGTGAGAAGGTGGGGATGGGTCACAGGATGGACTTGATGATCTTGGAGCTCTTTTCCAACCTCAGTGAACCTGGGATTCTCCCAATGGTTTTTAACAGCTGTGCCATTGAGCTGTAGAGCTGAGCTGTGTGGCAGAACCAGCAAAGCCTCAGGTATGAGCAGGAGATGTCTGTGCTCTCCTCAAGAAACTGCTTGTAAAGAGATCTTATCCTGCAGACATCACATAACCAGATAAGCCGGGCAGATGTTAACTCAGATAACTCCAACCTCAGTGTCTGCATTTCCCAGAGGGTCAGGGCAGACATCAGTGTAAGCACAATGTTTTTGTGTCACTTTGATGCCTCCAACTGTACTTTCTTCCTGTCCTCCTTTTCCAAAGTTCCTGAGAGCTTTTGTTCCCATTTAAAAATTCTGTTTCTTTTGGTGCATTTCCCAGCGATTGCTCCAAGGGAGGAGGAGAATAATGAGCTTGCTTTGATAGGGGATCAGAAAGGAGCCATTTACTGCAGGACTCTGATGCATTGTGCTGCCTTTAAACATGAATTATCGAATCACAAGCTATTCACTGACTCCTAGATTACCAACGAGCTGAAACAGCCTTGCAGCAGCAGCAGCACAGCCCCTGGATCAAAACCACACTTATCTCCTGCTTTAGGCTTAGTTAACAACCCAAATGGCAAAGTAGTTTGTTTTGGGGCAGGTCAGAACAGCACTTTGAGCAAGCAAACCCTTCTCCCTGCCTGGAAAGAAAGCTTTGATTTACACCAATGGCCCAGGTTAACTTTTAAATACATTTATTTTCCCCCTCACTTAGCTCCTTTAAAGCCTCCTAATCACCAGTCAAATAAACTTCAGATAATTTAAGGTACATGTGACTAAAGGGCAGCCCTGAACAAGCCTTTGGACAAGATTACCTGCTGCAGCAAGGTAATAAAAACCCATTCCAGAGTGTACAAGTTACCATGTGTAAATGCCAAAAAATGAACTCCAAATGTCAAGAAAGTGCAAAAACAGCTACGTTGGGCTCTGTCACAGCACTGGGGAGTGATGTGCTCATGGCCACTAAACACAGTGATTGGCAGGTGTTCTAGCAGAGACCTCACAAAGGGGCAACTGGATCTGCCTTTCCTCACCCTCTGCTGTGCTCACCTGTCCCCAAATCCTCACCCAGTGCTGTGCCTAACTGCCCCCCAAATCCTCACCCAGTGCTGTGCTCACCTGTCCTGACCTTCTCCCCACAACTTCTGTGCTCACCTGCCCCAAATCCACTCCATACCCTCAACATTCCCAGTAAGCACTAACCCCTGGAGCAAACAGAGCTGTGTCTGACTTTACTGGGATGAGATGATGACGCTGGGCTGAGCTTTCCCACCACTGTGCCCTCACTGCTACCACAGTGATCACTTCAGGAGTGACAAGACCATTCTGGTGCCACAGTGCCTGAAGGCAGAGCAAAGGTTTTAATCAGAAATGAGAGGGCACTTTCTGGAATTTAATTGCGAAGTGCTCTAAATGTTGAGAGACTCCAACATCATGTCAATGAAAGCTTCTGCTTGGCTTAATGTCTTGGGTAATTGGCCAGTAGGACTCATTAGCAAGGAGTTCTCAGCCTTAATGATCATCTTAAGGACTCTGAAGAAAAGCATTTCTGGGGAGATGAACAACATTCTGGGTTTAATAATCAACATCAGTGTAAGCTGAATTTTCACATGGTTAACCTGTCGCTCACCCAACAGCAACACACCATGGAAAACCATCAAACTCTACTACAAACAATTCTTTTGATGTCTGATGACTTCCACTGCCCAAAGCTTTCAAGCCTTCACACACAACCCTTTACCCCCAAACCACCACTCACTGGACATCGTTCATGACAAGAAGCACAGGAGGTGAATTTAAGGTGCTGGGAAAACAAGCAGAGGGAAGAAAAAGAGCACTACATCCATACATCCCAGTGGGTCCATGGACACTGCTCCTGCTGTCACCCTGCAGATCCCACACCAACCTTCCTCCTCAGTGCAGGGAATCGAGGCAGAGTGAGCTTTTAAGGCTGTTTTGAGCACAGATGCTGAGAGCAAACACACATCACATTTGGATGGAACCAGCAACGTGAGCTCTGAAAGAACAGATCAAACCATCGAGGCACAGGGCACTCCTGGCATGGATTGATGACTGTGTCTAGACCCTGGTACAGGCTCTGCAGCTCAGTTGCACATCCCAACACAAGGCAAAGCAGGAGCAATCCCAAGGCAGGCACTGTGCACTCACCTTCATAGCTTGCCTGGAAGCCTTGAGCGCTCACTGCGTAGTCACTGACGAGCCACAGGGACAGCACCAGCCCCGAGCTCACGATGGGAGGAGGCAGCTGGAAACCAGTCAGCCTGGAAGAGACCAGAGGCAAGGTTACACTCACCAGTCCTGCCCTGAATCTGGGGAAAATCAAGCAGAGGAGCAGCTGCCCCAGGGCACCACAGCAGTGTCTGGGGCAGGAGGACACACACCGGGACAGCTTGAACTCAGCAATGCTGGGCAAACCCACCAAGGCTTTAACACCTTCTGCCTGACCAGAGTAACTCCTCATGTAGTTCATGCTTTGAATCTCTCTGTGTTTCACACCTTGTTCACTAACATCTTCACTTCTAACCCAGCACTGGGATCCTGGAGCAGCCACTGAGCAAGTCACTCCTTACACTTTGGCTAAGGTGATTTCTGAGCAGATTTACATACAGAACATTTGCAATCTCAGCTTAGATTCCTGCCTCCCATCAGCAAGGACAGAAATTCAGCTGCAATGCCTGAACTGCCCTAAAACTAAACCTGAAGCTGCAGGAACTGAAGGAACTCAGTGCCACTTGCTATCCCTGGAGATCAGAGTGCTCAAACAGGATCACAAGGACAGGAGGAGCATGAGATAAACAGTAAGAAAGAAAGTTTAAAGCTTCTTACACACACACACACAGAGGTTTACCCATGTTGCTGTACAGAGCTCTGTGCCAGGGAAGGTGAAGGAGCTGTGGAACAACACTCTGATCCCTCCACAAATACCTCTGAGTACACAACTCAGCCAGGGGATCTCCTCTCCTTGTGCCAGATGGAATGAACAGACCATGGAACAAACCCAGATCTTCAATTCTGGGGGTCACCATCCTCTCCCTGACCACAGCACCTAAGCAATTCCTCCCTGAACTCCTCAGCAGCCCCTGGCAACTAGCAGGGAGGGAGGGAGGGAACTTCCCAGCTCTTACTCTGTGCCTAATTTAGCAAACCTAAATATTATCTCCCAGAGACTGAACTGTGCCTAACGAGAGCTGACAGGCTCTGCCCAGGAACCCGATTAAAGCAGGATTTGCAGTTATTGGCAGAGTGAGGCAGTTGCCAGCCACGATGCCAGGCGAGTTTTCAGCTCAGCACAGCAGCACTGACCCACTCTGGGTGGAATCTCCACTGTCTGCACACTGGAAGAGAAATTCCTCCTGTCTCCTGCTAGTGAAAGGTTCCAGGATCTCCAAGGACTCCAGCTAGTTTTGCCCTGCACAGAGCTGAGGAAGAGTGTCCTGCTTTTATGAATTAATCTGAGAGTTTAATTAAAGTTCCTCACTGCAGTCTCCATGCACTCAGAAAATCCATCCAAAGGAGAGCAGAACCTGCTCATTTATCTCCCTCTAATCACCCCAGAGCATCACCCAGGAGTTCCTTCCTGCTCTTTCTATCCCAAGTAGATCTGCTCTCCCTCAGCTCAGCTCTTTGCATCGTGGATTCTGTTCACATCCAAGCACTGAGAAAATCCCACACTGCAGATGTTGCTTTTAATTCAGGCCAACACCAACATGTCCTTTACCTGTAAGGAAATGTTGGTGTCCCCCAGGAGTCAATGGGAATTAAGTGTTACCAGAGCCAACACTTGCCCTGAAGCATTTAGCCCAATCCAACTCCTGTTTCCTACTTACAGAGCTTTAAAAGGAAAGTGTCTGTGCATAAGGGCATGAAATTGTAACTGAGGGTTTGTCTCAGCCTTTCTATACATGCCACAACAGGGACAATTTTCAGGGAAACCTCTGCTCAACCACCTCTCCAGGCACTGAGAGCTTCACCTGTGTCTGTGCAGAGTCCCTGGAGGCAGCAAAGTGGAAAAACTCCAGAGGTGACCAAACACTCTGTTCCCCTTCAGGCCAAACAGCCTTTCTGCCCACAAGGATGAGAAGTGTCTCCACTAGTGCTAAAAGCAAACTCAGCCAGAAAGAAGCAAGAAATAGATCTATATAGCAAGTCCAACCCTCTACACCACAATTTTTCCTGTCTCCTCCTGCAGTGAGAACCTGCACTAGAAACAAGATGAAATTCCTCCTGTTCTTCAAAATCAAAGTTATTCCTCCTCTTAAGTCCTGCAGTGACAGGACAAGGGGAAATGGATTCAAATTGAAGGAGGGAAATTGAGGTTAGATCTCAGGAAGAGGTTTTCCCTGTGAGAGAAACACTGGCACAGGTTGCCCAGGGAGGCAGTGCATTCCCCATCCCTGGCAATGTTCATTCCAGGTTGGATAAGACCTTGAGCAACCTCTGGTGGGAGGTGTCCTTGCCCATGGGGTTGGCACTGGATGATCTCTAAGCTCCATTCCAACCCCTAAAAATACTCTATGACGCTATGACTCAACCAACACACAACTGAAATTGGTTCCTTTTTTCTGATGTCCTCACCTTCTCCAAGCAACATCCTCTGGAAGAAACAACACTTTACCAATGCTCACGTTCAAACCCCTCCAGGAAAACCTCAGCTCTCCTGCTGCAGAGCCCCAAGCCAGCCAGGCTGGCTCTGAGCTGGGTGGGTGAGTTGGCATCCTCCTCCTTCCCTAAAGCTCCAGTCCAAGGCAAATTTAAAGCCTTGGGATCAAGCTGAAGGCAAACAGAGCATGAAATCATTCCCCAGTGGCCTCGTGCACCAAAGAGGAATTCTGACATCACTGGTATTCAGGGCAGCAATAAAAAACCCCACACTGATGAGAGCTAAAACCAGCAAACTCTGTTGCTTGTTTTTGTTAAGGGCCACAACAGGAAGGTGAGGGCAGTAATAACAGCAGAGAATCATCATCTCCCATTTGTGCTGTACCTCTGGCCAAATGGATTATTGAGTGATTATCCCTTTAACTTGCTTGGAGCCAGCACTGATTGTGTGAGATTTTTCAATGTGTTTTTCATTGGCTTAATTCTGCTCCTACTGTGAGGAACCAAACTAAAGCAGCGCCAGAAATGGCACTTCATGAGCTTCCCTTGCAAAAATCAATATGCCCAAACAAATCAGCACAGAAATCCTCTGCTCTCTTTGCATCCTGCCTCAGCCTTTGCCTTGGCTTTGCCACCACAGGGCGATACCTGTGGGGGGTGAGTGTGTCCCCATGTGCAGCACAGCAGCTAAATCTGCTTCACAGCTGGTGAGGGCAGTGAAATGTGGTCCCCAGCACCTCTCACAGGTGAGAATTTCCACTGTGCCATGAGGCTCAAGCCTGGAGGATGCACCAGGCTCCAGGGGTGCTGCTCTGCACTCACTGAGGTTGGAGAAGACCTCCAAGATCATCATGTCCAACCTGTGACCATCACCACCTTCTCAACTAGAGCAGAGCACTGAGTGCCACGTTGTGTCTCGAACACCTCCAGGGCTGGTGACTCCACCACCTCCCTGGGCAGTACATTCCAATGTTAACAACTCTTTCCATGGAGAAATTCCTCCTGATGTCCAACCTGAAGCTTCTCTAACACAACTCGAGGTGTTTCCTCTCATCCTGTCCCTGTTCCCTGGGAGCAGAGCCTGATCCCACCTGGCTGCACCTCCTGCCAGGGAGTTGAAGAGAGGGAGAAGGTTCCCCTGAGCCTCCTGTTCTCCAGGCTGAGCCCTCACAACTCCTTCAGCTGCTCCTCAGATGACTCTCCAGCCCCTTCCCAGCTCCATTCCCTTCTCTGGACACCTCCAGCCCCTGAGTGACCACCATCCTCCCTAACACCCAAAAATCCCTGCCCAGTGGAAAACTGTCCCATCCACCTACAAAAGGTGCTGAGCACCAGTCAAACCCCCTCACTGCTCTGCTCTGCAGTTTCAACCCACAACGGAGTGATTTTTTTAATTTTTTTTTGCCCTAAACCAGAACATTTCCTGAGGACAGCTCAGTTGCAAACCCTCACAGCTCCATCTGTTGCACATTATCCTGTCCCACTGGATCAAGTCCAACTGTTGCTCTTGGTGCTGTCAAGTCCCAGTTTGGAGTGCAGGTGCCATAATTAAAACTGAGCCCATTATTTCTCTGGGAGGATGCCCACCAGCAGTTCAGGCTGCAATCAAAACAGTTATTGCAGTTGGCAAATCCAACAGCCTCCCCCAGCAGAAATGCTGGGGAGAAGTGTCTCAGAACATCTAATGAAAAAGCAGTGGATTGTGTCATTTAACCCAGCATTAAATTACACCACACCATAGCTCAGTGAGCTGCTCCTGCACATCATTCAAAGGCAACTTTGAAGGAAAATTCCCAAGCAAATAAGCCACTCTGTGTATAGTTTATGGCATGGGGCCATGTGTGGCACTCCCAGGACAATAACCATGGTAAGGGAGGTTTGAGGGAGGTGATCCTGCTCCTCTCAGTCCTCCTGAGGCACAGCTGGAGTGCTGGTGTTCTGGGCTCCTCAGCTCCACAGGGACATGGAGCTCCTGGAGCTGGTCCAGCAGAGGCTATGGAGATGCTGAAGGGATTGGAGCATCTCTCTCATGAGGACAAGCTGAGGGAATTGGGGCTATTCAGCCTTAAGAGACACTGAGAGGGACCTCAGTGCCTGCAGGAGGTGTCAGAAGCTGATCAGGCTCTGCTCCATTCCAGCTCTCCAAGAGCTTTCATGGGGTCACTCCTTTTCCTTAGCCAGGATGAGAGGACAAGAGGCAGAACTGATGCCCAGGAATTTCCACCTGAACATGAGGAAGAACTTTCCTGTGCTGTGACCAAGCACTGAACAGATATCCCAGAGAGGTGTGGAGTCTCCTCACTGCAGATATCCAGACCCATCTGGACACAACCCTGTGCCAGGTGCTCTGGGTTGACCCTGTTTGAGCAGGGAAGTGGGACCAGTGACCCACTGTGGTCCCTTCCAGCCTGACCTGTGATTGTATGTTGTGAAACCAAGAGCTGAGTGCAATCTGCCCTTTGGGAAACAGTCTGGGATGAGCAGGTGAGTCCTCTCACTCTGCTCCCACCTTCAGCCACCCCTGAGGACCCAACTCTGCCTCTGCTGCACATCCTCAGGCTTGGCTGCTGCAGAGTTTTGTCCTCAGTGCTTCTCTTATCTTTCCTCCCTTTCCCTCTGTATTTATTGTAGAAAAAAAAAGGCAATTACAGTGAGATGTCAGGGGGGTTTTTTAACCATATTAACATGCTAGCATGAATGTTCTCATTAATCATCAATGCAGCCAGCAGAGCATGAGCTGAGAGCTCTCCCAGCTCCATGGAAAAGGCAGCTGTGTCCTCAGGGCACAACTCACTGGTGTCACCACCACACTAGTCCTTTCGTTTGGATCCCTGCAAGGCTGAAATGATGCTCTGGACTCAGAAAATACTCCCAACCAGCTGAACAGACTAGTGCAGTGCCACAAGAACAGCAGTAGCAGTGAACATGTGGATTTACACAGCTTGTTGGACTCATTTCTGCCTGAGACCAAACTGCTGCTGGGCTTGAGTCAAGCTATGAACAAAGAGTGGACAAATACCTGCAGAGGCTGTTGGAAGCACCAGCAGCTCCTGGTCTAGTCTCTGCTCATGTTTCAGCAGCCAAAAGCACATGGCCCATCTCATTCCATCCCACTTTCCAAGCATTCCCTCTGCCCATCTGCTGGATAGGAAGTTGCTTCTAAATATCATCATCCTCTGGCTCTGACATCCATTATTGCATGTTTTTCTTACCAAGGCAGTAACCAGCACAAGGGGCAAAAAAAAAAACTCCCCAACACAAAACAGCTTTTCCTGTTCCTTAAACTCTCACAATGCCACACACACCTACATGTTTTCCAGAGATTTTACCTCTGCAAACAGCTCTCAGTCTCAGGGTTCAGGACCCAACTGCACTTCCCTCCCTTCTCCAAGCCAAGCACAATCCATCAAGCCCCAAGAGCCCTTTGCTTACCTCTGACACTGACAAAGCTTCATTAACCAGCACAGTCTCGAGGGACAGTGACAGAGCTCATAAATTCCAGCCTGGATGGATTTCTTTACTTGTTTAAAATGGGGTTTAGGTCAATTCCCACTCGCCAAGAGTTATTTATAGAGCCCAAAGCCAGCTCAGATATATGAGGTCTTCATGGCTCAAGCTGGAACAGATACTATGCATCAAATTTCAATATATTTGATTTTCCATACAACAGAGTGGCAAGTCCATGGAGTTGGATGGGATTTATTATTTTCCTGTCCCTTCCCTGCTCATTTTACCAAGGCTTCCCATGGGATTCTGCCCCTCTGATCCACTCTGGGGAGATCCCACCTGGAATCCTGTATCCAGCTCTGGGGTCAAGGACATTGATCAATCCCAACTCTCTCAGCCTTTCCTCACAGCAGAGCTGCTCCAACCCTCTACTCATCTTGGTGCCTCCTCTGGAATTGCTCCAGCAAAGCAATCTGGAGAAGATTTGGGGTGACCTAATTGAACCTTCCAGCACCTGAAGGAGCTACAGGAAAGATGGACAGAGACTATTGGCAAGGATTTGGTGTGACAGGACAAAGGGAATGGCTTCCCACTGCCAGAGGGCAGGGTTGGATGGGATTTTGGGAAGGAATTCCTCCCTGGGAGGGGCTGGGGCTCTGGCACAGGTTACTCCGAGCAGCTGTGGCTGTTCCATCCCTGAGAGTGTTCCAGGCCAGGTTGGATGGGGCTTGGAACATCCTGTGCTGGTGGAAAGTGTCTCCACCCATGGCAGGGAGTGTGGTGAGATGACCTCTAAGGTCCTTTCCAACCCAAACCACTCCATGTTTCTATGACATCCAACAAACTTTGGCTTCTCTATTCTCCGTCTTGTTGTGACAAACCCAAAAGGAAAACCACAAATTCACAGAAAAGTTCATCAAATCTCAGTAACCCCTTGGCAAATCCAAACTGACATTCTGAGTAAACAAAGACAAGTTTGGCTCTAGCCCAAGCACAGCTCAGTGGCTTCAATTCAGAACTTGGCAGATTTAGGTTATTTCTGTCTTTCTTCAAGAAAAATAAAAAATAAAAAAAAAGCCATGAGGGGTGTGAAATCAAGTCAATGGGGAAAATCAGCTCTTGGAACCCCCTGGAAATCACACAAGGCTTATTTACTGCTAAACACTGTGCAAGTGGGGAACAACAAGGAAGTGTTAGCACACTGGAGGTGTTGGGAATGCCCCAGCACTCACAGCAGCCCTTCCATGCAAACCAGTGTCCTAAGGAACAGACAGAAACCTTCAAAACAACTCAACAGGCAAGAAAGGCAGAATAAACCTCCGAGTTCTCAGCCAGGAGCATTCTGTGATTCTGTGATTGTGGCACTTCCAGCTGGCAAAGCTGTGATAAGGAATTTACCCGATGTCACTGTTCCCTGTGCTCTGAGCAGGGTTGACTTGTGCTCCCCCAGGGGTCACCAGCACAGCCCAGTGCTCTGCCCTTATCTGCACCTGCACACCCAGCCCTGCTGCACTGCTCACAGCATCCCCCCAAGGAGGGGAGGAACAGGCTGCTAACTACTTTTGCAGACCTGGTTTTGTCCTGAGGAAATCAAGAAACTCTTTTTGTCCAGGTCCTCACACAAGCAGGACAAGACTGCAGTCACCTCCTCATCCCAGAGCTCTGCAGTCCACTTGGACAACCCAAGTGGAATAACCAACAGCTAATAACTCCTGTGCTGCCTCTGGTGGCTCACTGAACCTCCCTGTGCTGCCTTCACCCTCCTCCTCCTCCACACAGACCCATTCTCTTCAACTGAAAATGAGAAGCACCATGCAGGGGTTGGGGGTTACTTCAATTTCCCCTCCCTCCTCGGCTAGAAAAATCTAATATCACTTGTTCTGACCCCAAAAGCTTTCCCACTGCTTTGGGAAATTGATATTTTTGCTAAGGAATAAAAGCAGCTGTGGCTAAAATAAAAGGTTTGAGGTGTCTGTGACTGTGTCACCTTAAACAGCACTTAGAGGCATGGAAAGATGCTAAACTTTATACAGAACTGTGTGGTCCTTATCATGAGTCATCTTTGCCAAGGGAAAGGAGTGAGCCCAGGAAGGCTCTTTGAGATCTCTCCATCCAGGTGGGATTTACCTGGAGCACTGGATGTGGGCAGGACAGGAATCACCCACAGGTCACAGTCAGACCTCAGTGTTCTACTGCTGCTGAAAGGTTTGTGGTGGGAACAATTCACCTGAAGTAAAACCAACATTCAGCTTAAAGGATCTTGAGAGGAACACACCATCTTGGGCTTCAGCAGCATAGAATTTAGGGGTTGGAATGGACCTTACAGATCATCTAGTCCCAACCCCTGCCCTGGGCAGGGACACCTCCCACCAGAGCAGGTTGCTCAAGGTTCATCCAACCTAGAATGAACATCACCGTGGTTGGGGCAGCCACAGCCTCCCTGGGCAACCTGTGCCAGTGTCTCACCAATCACCTGGGACTGTCACAAGCAAAGCCTTGTGCTATCAGACAACACAAAGGAAAAGCTGAGGAGGGAAGTTGAGTGTAGTAAGCTGCAAGAAGTCAACAGAAGAGTCCAATGAACTCCTTCCTGCTGTGTCCATGCACACTGGACTTCACCAGTCAGCAAACACCTCAGCAATGCCCCATGGAGGGTATTTCAGGAGTATTTCCCCTCCCTTCCCTCCACAGCTCCTGTCAGAGGGATGTGAGGCTTTAATGACTTGCTCCAAGCTGGCAATGGAAGACTAAGGACATCATGATCCTCCCTAGAATCTCCACACACTCCTTAACTTCACCCCTTTAAAACCTGCCTCAATTACAGCCACTGCTCACACATCCATCAGAGGCTATTCCAGGGCAGAGTCTTCATTAAATCTATAACATGTTGCCTAATTACAGGAAATCCTTCTACACTGAATACTCTTCACAGACCTTCATTTAAAGCAAGACTCACTGAATGGTTTGGGTTGGAAGGACCTTAGAGATCAGCTCATGGGCAGGGACATCTTCCACCAGCCCAAGTTGCTCGAAGCCCCATCCAACCTGGCCTGGAACACTCCCAGGGATGGATTTTGGCCAAGTTTGCTGGGAGGTTGTACCTGTCAACACAGTGAATCAGCAGTTTGAGGGGAAACAAACACAATTTTGCTAACGAACTATTATTTGTGTGACAGCAACACCTTAAGGCCAACAAGAGACACCTCTGTGCTCACCACGGATGCACCTGGAGAAAAAAATGTGGTGACAGAACAGGTCCTAAAGCAGGACAAAGTGACTCCATGGCCTCATCTCTCCATCTCTGACCAGGCTCCAAATGTCAGGGCCCACGATGGTCCACGTGGTGCCAGGGGAAAAGCTCCCAGTGCAATTTAATCATCTGCTTTTATCTCTGCTCCTGCTGCAGCCTCTTCTAATGAAGGTAGAGAGATGGAATTGAACCTCTCAGACCTGCCCAGCCCTGATGCAGCTGCATTAACTCCATTACCTCTCCCAGACTCAGATCTAGCTCCATCAATTATCTCCAGACCAAGTTGAAAAACTCAGCACTTCCTCAGAAGAAAACAACAGGGACACTGGCAAAAGGGCCTAATGCTGCTGGAGCAGCTCAAACAAGTCTCTTCCCAGGGGAAAAAAAAATAAAAACCCAGTGTATTTTGTTCTACAAAGCAGAGAACATAAATTTAAGTGGTTTTTCTTGTGGCTCTTTTTTTTTCCCATGGAACTAATGTGAAGTGACAAAAGGCTCTGTTGAGGGGGAAGGGAGGGAGGATCTGGAAGTGTACTGAAGGTGACAAAGGGATTTAGCTGCCCCTCCACTTTATCTGTCTTTATCCTCGGTAAAAAGCACTGAAAAGCACTGGAGTCACCTCGGAGACATGAAGCAGCCACAAAGGGATAGGGCACAGGAGCAGAAGTGACTCAACACAAAATCCTGATCCAAGTTCTGTGTATTCCCAGACAATCAATGCTAGTTTTCCAGGAAATTCTACACCAGCATCTACCCCCAGTAATCCCAGTGCCTGTTCATGTTATTTCACCCCAAGTATGTTATTTGACCCCAAATTTGCTTCTCTGCAAGGCACAATGGGGAACTCTCTCCCTCCCCATTCCCTTCGTCTCTCCCTCTCCTCCTTCCTCTGGTTTTAGGATCAAAAGCTTTGTGTTCTTGATTGGTAATTAACTACAAGTCACCCAGAGTGATTTTTCCCCGAGTAATTAAAAGGTTATCGAGGAGACCCAGCAGGACACAGGTATTGCTGCTGCAGCTGCAAATAGGTCACCCCAGCAGATAATTCCACTCTTATCACTCCTATCACATCACTTTAGGTTCAGACAAAATGCTTAATCTTTCAGTCAATTAAATATGGCCAAATATCTGGGCAGAAGTGCAGACACAGCATATTGAGGGCAGTGCTGCCCTTCCCTCTTCAGGGGAGAAGGCTGAGGAGCTCCAGCAAGGAGGAGATGCTGGGTGAGGGTGGACGTGAGCTGGGCTGAGTCTGTCCCTGTGCCAACAGGAGAGATTTCTCTGCTTTGAGCATGAAGCTGTTGCAGTAATGATTTGCAAACATTTTTCCCTAACCCTCCACACTGCAGAATTACCCTCAGAATGGGAAGGTTCCTCACAGCTGTGTCAATATGCACCTCCTGCTAACCTGTGTGGGAATGCAAACTGTGCTACTGAGTCTGATTTTGGCAAATAAATTCAGTAGCACTGAAATGTGTTGGTTGAACAGGGAAGAAATGAGAGGACAACACAAGTCCCTCCCCAAGACACACGGGAAGCAAAGGCCAAAGGTTGGGAGATCCTAAATTGCCCAAGGGTTGGGAGATCCCCAATGGCCCAAGGGCTGGGAGATCCCAAGTCTCCCCAGGATTGCTCCATACATAGTACACAGCACATACACAAGTGATGGTACAAACCTCCCATATTCCATCCCTTGGGCTTTCCAAAACAGTTAGAAACATCTTCGGAAGGAAAATACCTGGTTTTTCTAAGCTGACCAGTTCCAAGTGCAGTGTAAATTCCCATTGGGAAAACAGAATTAGGGAGTTGAAACAAGGGACTTACAGACAGATTGGAAATGTACTTTCCCTGGATCTGAAACCTCAAATGAGGAAATTTGCAACTCATTTCAGATTCTCACCTGAAAAATGTCCTGCAAATCCTCAGTGGATGAAGCAGCTCAAAGGACTCACGTGGTTCTCTCCTTAACTAACAGTCTGACACACAAAGGTGCCGAGAGTCTCCCAAATCCCACGGCAATCTCAGAGCCATAAATAACTCCAAATATTCCAATTTCCGTCAGGGCTCTGCTGAGTTCTGAGCCCAGCACAGTGGGAAGGCAATCAGGGAGGGAACCTGATTGGAGCCACCTCGGAACAATGACACAATCAGCCAAGCACAATGGGACTTGAGCAAAGACTGTTCTGGAGGAGCTGCAGAGTGAGCTCAGGGATCCACGTGCATCCCTGATGCCATGGCAGCTCAGAGGGGTTAGGAGCTCGAAGGAGGAGCATTTAGGAGAGTTTGGGCTGGTATAACAAGCAGACAGGGCTCAAGAGGGGGAAGAAGAGAGGACCAGGGGGGAAGGCTCCAGGGAGACCTTAGAGTCCCTTTCAATGCCTAAAGGGCCTCCAGAAGAGCTGGAGAGAGACTTGGGACAAGGGATGGAGGGACAGGACACAGGGAATGGCTTCCCACTGCCAGAGGGCAGGTTGGATGGGATATTAGGGAGAAATTTCTCCCTGGGAGGTGCTGAGGCACTGGCACAGGTTTGTGCAGACTGTGGCTGCTCCATCCCTGGGAGTGTTCCAGGCCAGGTTGGATGGGGCTTGGAGCAACCTGAGCTGGTGGAAGATGTCCCTGCCCATGGCAGAGGGTGGAATGAGCTGAACTTTAACATCCTTTCCAACCCAAACCATTCAGTGATTCTAAAACCCAACTTCTTTGAGAAGCTTAAAGAACAAGGACTTGGAAAGGAGCTCTGATTTTCGCTAACAAAGCAAAGTCACGGCACTGAGAGATGACAACAGCTCTGGATGTCTAAATTAAGACCCTGAAACACATTTAATATTCACATACTCATCACAAAGACACAAGGCAAATTCCCTAATATACAGTAAAGCTGTTTATTAGCAAATGCCTCATTGGATTAAGTCTGCTCTTATTCTATTAGGGAACCTTCACACCACATTAAATTGCAAGACAACAGGGTGTTTGCCAGCACACACTGAACACAGCTCTTAACCCTTCCCAGAATCCCAGACTGGTTTGGGTTGGATGGGATGTTAAAGATCAGCTCATTCCAACCTCCTGCCCTGGGCAGGGACATCTCCCACCAGCCCAGGCTGCTCCAAGCCCCATCCAACCTGGCCTGGAACACTCCCAGGGATGGAGCAGCCACAGCTGCTCTGGGAAATCCATCCCAGTGCCTCAGCACCTCCCAGGGAAGGATTTATCCCTAATATCCAACCTAACCCTGCTCCCTGTCAGCTTTAAGCCATTCCCCCTTGTCCAGTCCCTCCAGGCCCTTGTCAATAGTACATAGACATCACCCTGTGGCACATCAAGCCAAGGAAGCTCAGAGCAGCATTAACTTCTCACCACACAAACCTTCCTGAGCCAAACTTTATGCCAGATCTTACACCTTTACACTGCACCCAAAGCAAAGCTCTGTGCTGCCTTCTGATTAAATGATGAGGCCTCGTAATTAAGATGTTTCTCAGTTGCAAGATGAAGCTCTGATTTATTTGCATAGCTGAAATCATTACATAAAGAGCTGATTTTCCCCAGTGTGAAGCTCAGATTTCCCACTTGGCTTAGCCAAGACACTGAGGTCAATGGATCAGTCCCAAACTCAAGTGGTTTGAAGTGAAACTGATTTCCAGGATTCCAACAATCTTCCTAGGGATTTTAGCACTGGATGCTGCCACTGTTTTCATGACTTTTGGAGTGTGTTATTGGCAGATTTCAGCTGCAATCAGACACCACATCAGCCAACAAGGGGCACGTCACAAGTCATCAAGCTGATTTCATCTGGGCCTCAGGTCTGGAGGTTTGAGCTCATGACTCCAAGTGCACAGCTCTGATGCCTCACGGAACATTTGCTCCCACAGCAACACATCAGCCTCTCACATAACTTCTGATTAGTACCAGGGTGGGAACTCAAAGTCTCAGAGATCAGAATCCGTGGAGAGTTTTCATACTAAACCATATGATCTGATAACTTCTCACCCCTCAAGATCCACCAGTTTGTGAGAGAGTATCCCCCTGTTCATCTGCTGAACAGGCTGAGAGTTAAGGAACTGCCCAAATGCTCCCACAAAGCATTTGGCAGAGCCACAAACTGACCCCCATTCCCCATCCTCCCCCTCAGAGCATCTCACTTGGGCTGAGAGAATCTGCTCTGCACATTACTTCCTTTTTTTGCTCCAGTTTCTAATTAACTTCTCTGGCTGCCTAGAATGACTCTGGATAAATCATTCCTGTCAGGCATTCCGAGAAACATTTCAAAGCCTAGCAGAGCTAAGAAATCAAAACAACTGTAAGAACTGCTCATGGAGAAACACTCCCAGTTAGTGCAGAGTAAACAAACCAAGCTGGAGCTGATCCCTGGGGCAGGAATGGACACATGTTCCCAACATCTTGGGGACAGGGAGCACCGTACCTGGTTCTCAGGTTGCCCTGCTGGGGCAGCCCATCGTAGATGGATAACAAGTCGAAGTCTTCCTCGAGGGCAAAGGACTGGAAAACCAGCTGTATCCTGTTCTGCTCCTCAGCACTGATTGTCCATGTGCAGTTTGCATAATTGGGGTATCCATAGGGGAATCCTGGGCTCTGTATCGTCCCGTTCGGGCCCTGCAGCACGTGGCTGCAGTTCTGGGCTGCGAGGGAAACACAAAGGCACAGGTTAAGTGGGGTTGGATAGGTATTTTGGATCTTTAAAGCCATCAAAACCCATACCTTCACCATCCCAGCCCCACATCTTCACCATCCCAGCCGATCACATTCAACATCCAAACCCCACATCATCACCATCCAAACCAATCACATTCACCATCCAAACCCCACATCTTCAAAGTCACCAAACCCCTTATCCTCACCATCCAAATCCCATATCTGTCTTTACCATCAAACCCCTTATCCTCACCATCCAAACTCATCACAATCACCATCCAAACTCGTCACACAGGGCTCATTGCACCAAGTTACTTCTCAGTTCATGGCCCCAGGAAACAGATGAAGGTAAAAGCTAGGGATGCATCTTTGCCTTCCCTGCAGGAATGTGTGCCCCAGACACCCATCCCTTGGGCACTGCTCCTGCTAGCTGGGAGCACAGTGGGAAAACCACAGCTGGATTGCAGCTGTTGCTGCCTGGACCTGGAGCCAGATGTTTCCTCAGACATCCTTTCCACAGCCCCCAACAAAATCCAACGTTCTGCTCATCACACTCTGTGCATTGGGATGTCACTGGGTGCCTCAAGCATGAGGCCACAAAGCAGCACAGTGACAGTGCCAAACTGATTGTCTCCTTCACCCTTAATTGCTCTGGAACAAGAGGCAGAAGCTGAGGGCTCCAGTGTGCAGACAGTCGAGCCAGACCACCCCTCACCTTGAAACACCAGCATGGAGCTCATACATAATGAGGCACTGAGTCACCTAATGACAGTCTGTCTGGGCAAGGCTGCAGCAAAACTCCATGGCAAAACATCAGGGATTAAAGTTGTCCTGACTCCAAAAAGAGCAGGACACAGTCCAAGGCTTGACCCAAAAAAACCCACCAACATTCTTTAAGGTCCTTTCCAACCCTAACCATTCTAGGAGTCTGTGAATGGTTGTTGGGAATAAAACACATGACCAGTATCAATTCACACCCCTGAGAGACCTGGTGGGGAGACACAGGGAAGGAATCATTGGTGAGACCCAATCTGGGGCTGCTGATTCCTCTCAGCCAGTTCTGAAAGGTCTTTGCACCTCATGCAGGCTCAGCACGGAGCAAATGTCTTCCAATCAGTATTTCTGAAGAGCTACATCACCTGAGAACAAAAGCTCAGTCCTGTACCACCAGCTGAACACTTAACACCTCCCTCAAACTCATTTTCCTCGCCCAGAGCAGTCCCTGGGAACACTCCATCCCAAAGATAAAGATCACCTGCCACGAGCTACAATTTCTGGATAGATGAGATTTTCTCCTCTCTGGGGAAAAAGGTACAGAAATATGTTTTGGGAACAGCCTGAATGACAAATTCTCCTCAGTGTTTTCCTCTCTCTTCACTTCTCCTTCACCTGACTGTCTTGAGAGGCACAAAGAGTTCACTCCAAACTGGTTGAACCCTTGTTGTCTGGACTGGAATAATCCTCCACACAAAGCCAAACTCCAGTAAGGAACTGTTGATGGACCAAGAGCAGTTTCACCTCTATCCCCTGGCCAGACCCAGAGCTGCTGATCCCTCATCTGCTGTGGCTTCTCCCAGTGCTGCTGTGGAGAACTGAACCTTTCAAGTCGACATGAATTAGAGTAGAAATTACTTCTTTGATTTCTCCTTGCTTTTTTTTTTTTTTTTCAAAGTCAGCAAAGGCATTAGCACTTCTGAGTGCCAACCAGCTACAGGTACAGAACTGCAGAGTAGTGCTCATTAAAGCCAATTAGAATTAGATTGACCTACTTTGGTGCAAAAAAAAATTTTAAAAAAATGCTTCGTGGAACTTCTCTCTGCAAGACTAAGTTCACAGCTTTTCTGGAGCTAAACTGGTCCATCCTATTTACCACCCAGGGAATCTTTTTGTAGCGTGTTTATTCTCTCAGTGAGAGTCAGGACAGCCCAAGAACCCACCTGGGATTGAAATGGAGCTAGCACAGGATTCCTCAGCAAGGGCAGAGTGAAGCAGTTTGCATTTCTGCAGCTCCTGGCAGCACCTGCAGCTCTCAGTGCTTTCTGTGGGTGTCTAACACACACAGGAGTGGAATTCACCTCCTCCTCCTCCTCTTCAGCGCTGGAGAATGGACTGAAAAGACTCTGAGCTCAGTGCCAGAAAGCTGCCCAGGACTAGGAATATTGCTGTGCTCACAGAGGGGGAAAATTAACCCCAGTTTGGTTTAATACCACAGCAACTGCCACAGATCCATGAGCTCAAGTCTCAGGTTCAATCAAAGCCTCTTTTCTCCAGCCACAGTGGCACTCACCAGGCAACGGGAGGGTGAAGCTCTCTCTCCTGCACATCTTTTATTTGAATCGTTGGTAAAGTTCATCAGAATAATTTAAGGAAATTAGGAATTCTGGAGGCTTTGTCTGTCCATTTCCTGGTGCTATAAAAACCACCAAGGCTGCATGAGGTTCAGAAAATTCACCCAAGGTCAGAGGCACCAAGTGCCACACACTGCCAAGGTCATCTGAAAGGCAACGAGAGCTCCAAGATCAACATGAGCTCACACCATCCCAGTTAGTGGCTGGGCCACAAGGCAGAAATGTGGATATAAACCTCATGGAAGGAAACAGACACTAGGAACAAAGGAATCCATTTGAAGACTAATCAAATCACTCTACTGAAATATTTCCATGTTCACAGTGTTGACCAAGAGGTGCTTTGGACACAGCTGGAAGAAAATTGCCTACTGCAAACCAAGACTAATTTTCCAGCTGGAAAGCAGCATGTTCCTCAGCAGCTGTAACAGCAGGGAAGTGATTTCCATTGGGCACTGCTGGAAGGAGGCAGGGAAAGAAAGGTGGGAAGCCCCAGAGAATTTCTGCATTCTGTAATTTACTTTCAGGTTCGAGTTGGTTCAGCTCAGGCTTGACTGACTAACCCTTATCTGCAACGT
>NW_008689694.1:169360-184907 GCF_000695815.1 Acanthisitta chloris | reverse complement strand
CCTGCTCTGAAGATTGCAGAAACAATTCCCTCCTTCCCTTTGGCCCAGGAGCATGGACAGGGAGACAGATATGGAAGGGCAATGCCAGTGCTGTAAAGCTCCAGGTGAGTTTGTGTTTAACAGAGGACAAGATTCTCCTCAAATTTCTGGAACCCCCAAGTCTGACATGAGGCATCTCCACACACCTTCCTCAGGGGAGGGAACACTGCAGCTCCATCACATCTCCCACCCCAGCCTTGCCCTGTGGGGCCTTGCCAGGTGTATTCCTGGAGCTCTTCCAGCTTCTAATCCTATTAGCCATGGACTCATCCTGCCCAGAGGTCTAACACCAGCACGAGCTCATCAGTGGAGATGGCTTTGTGGGCACATGGCCATGGAGATGCCCAAGCTAAGTACAGAGCTAATCCCAACCTGCACTCTGCCAGTCCCTCCTGCTGGGCTCAATTCTGGAGAGTGGTTTCTTAGGAGTGTGTCTCTCTAATGGATGAATCAGTGTCATTTCATTGCTGCAGCACTTCAGGTTTGCAGACAAGGGCGACAGCATCGCGGTGCTTGGCACTGCTCAGCACACAGAGCTCTTCTCCAGCTAAGGTGGAGGGGGAAAAACACAACCCAAGGAATCACAGAGTCATTTATCTTGGAAAAGACCTCCAAGATCAAATCCAACCTGTAAGGAAACTTGGGGCTTTGCAGGGAAACCTCTTGATCTGGAGCACAATCATTTCATGGATTGTTAAAGGGGTTGGAATGGAGCTTAGGTGTCACATCCAGTGCCCACCCCATGTGCAGGGACACCTCCCAGCAGAGCAGGTTGCTCAAGGCTTTATCCCACCTGGAATGAACACTGCCAGGGTTGGGGCAGCCACAGCCTCCCTGGGCAACCTGTGCCAGTGTCTCACCACCCTCACAGGGAAAACTTCTGCCTAAGAGCTCATCTAAATTCACTGATGATGATTCATTTATTCAATGGTTTCAAAAATTTGCTTAACCAGTCTCCACTGCCAATAGCTGCTCTGTGCAGCAAACCACTGCCCAATGCCCACAGAGCTTCCCTCTGTGCTCAGGCAAGAGGGCAATGATGGAGTATTTCCTTTTCCATCTGCTCCTCCAAGAACTGCTCTTCCAGCAGAAGTCGCCCAGGGCATTTCGTAATGCACAGTTAATCCACATGCCACAGAACTTAACATGACTAGACACTTCAGCACAAACAAACAGCAGCTCAACAGAGCAAAGCTGCAACCCCTCAGGCCTCGTGGTGGGTATCGATCAGCCTCGTGCCACCAGGATGGCAGGAGGCAACAAGAACATCCTTGGACTCCAAACCCAAGAGTTCTTTTGACAGGACAAGTGGCAGGACCGGGGACAGCTCCTCGTGGGAGCTTTATTTCCACTCCATGCCCAAATGCAGGGTGACACATGAGCGTGGGGCTGCACTGGTGCCAGTCACTCCAGCTTTGGAGTGGCCCTGCCTGATGCCACATGGCTGGTTGGGCTCTGCAGCTGAACAGTCACCCCAGGGACTGCAGGGTGGGCAGCAACTGCTTCTCATGGCTGCCACATCTCAGCTGGCAGTCAGGAGAGTCACTGCACAGCGAGCAAACAAACCAGGTTATACTTATAATATCATCGAGGTTGGAGGAGACCTCTATGATCATCAATCCAACCATGAGCCTGGCACTGCTGCAACCCCTAAATCATATCTTTCAGTGCCAGATCCACATGCCTCTTGAATACCTCCAGGGATGGTAACTCCACCACCTCCCTGGGCAATACTCCAGTGCCTGAACATCCTCACAGGGAAAGAATTTTCCTGAACACCCAAACTGACTCTCCCCTGTCTCAGCTCAATGCCATTCTAGTCCTCTCCCTGCATCCATGGCAGTGAGACCATCTCCCACCTCTCTCCAGCTGTTTCTCAGTGAGACCATCTCCCACCTCTCTCCTGCTGTTTCAGAGAGTTGGAGAGAACCATGAGGTCACCCCTGAGCCTCTTCTCAAGGCTAACCAACCCTAACTCCCTCAGCCCTTCCCCACACCACGTTTTCTAGACCTTCTGTGAGGAGACTCAACCATTCAAGCACATTTCCAGCAACAGAATTCGGTTAGTTCCTTCAAACAACCAACCCTGAGAGCAGGAGGGACCTGCCCTGGCTGCTGCACCTCCCAGCCCTGCCTGGGAATGGGTTTCATCACCTCCCATAGGATTTCAGCAGCTCCAGACTCAGAGAAACTTGTGCATTCAAACTGTGTCACTACGAGTTGTCAGGAGGTGAATAACTAACAAAGGTGTTATGTGACATTACAAGTGCAAAGGAAATGAGTACAAAGAAGTATCTTCCACCTGCTTTCAAACCCTTCAACTCCCCAGGACAGATCCATGTGGTGTAAATCAGGGGAGAATTTAACTGTGCTGCTTTACATCAGATTAATGCCTAAGGAAGCAACACTTGAGAGAGAGAAGCTGAATTTCTCTCTGAAGCATTTGCTGAGACATAACTTGATGCACTTTGCTCCTCAGCAGGAATGAAAACTGATTTAACAGATGCTGATGCATGGTCAGTGCACAGCTCAGGAGGGATGAACATCACTTCTCACACCCTGAGAGCATCATCTGGGGGCTCCAGGGCTGTCTCCTCTCAGGAGGGATGGACATCACCTCTCACACCCTGCCTGGCTCTCAGCACCATCATTTGGAGGCTCCAGGGCTGTCTCCTCCTTAACACAGCAGCTTTGGGAATTGCCATTTCCCTTAGTTCTTGTTGCTTAGAGAGAGATGTTGCTATTGCATGTTGTTCTAGTCTATTCCCTGAAACAGAGAAACAGCAACACCTTTCCCTGAGATGATTGCAATCCATAACCTGCAGCCACACAAACATTTCTTCCTGGCCTGAAACACCAGGGGCAAATCCTACTGGTACATCAGCAGTTTCCCAGTTTTCTCTGCTCACATCCCTGGCCAGAGCCATTCACCTTCACTGCACAAAGTTCTTCCAACACAGACACTCCAATCGCTTAAATGCTGTTTGATCTGCATCTAAATATTCCTTTTCCCAATATTTACTGCTTTGAATCATTTATCAGCCACTAATCATGTTTCCTTACATGGTTTACTAGGTGATTACAGCCAGTCACAAGCAGTGAGGAGTTTACTCACAGCTCAGCTCCCTCCTGCTCACACAATTTAAGTAAGCAAACAGGGCAAGTACCTCCACTCTTGGTACATCAAACCTGTGTTTCCCTAAGTATTCACCTTCTCAGGGTTTGAACTTAACCTCCAGTCTCATACCAGAACCTTCTGGGTAATAAATAATGCAGAATCATTCCATTAGCTATAACTTAATCAAAAGCCAGAGGAGCCCAGAGCATCAGCCAGGGGATGATTTACATCTCTGATAGGCTCTGCCTGTTCCTCCAGGAGCACATGGAGAGATAAGCTAGGGCAAAAAAAAAAGTGCATTTTCTCTGAATTCAGCTCATGCCACATCTGCCAAGGCCAGGGGGAGCTCCATCCTCCCCGACAGGCAGAGCAGGCTGAGCTGGCAGCAGGGAGGGAGTTTGCAGTAGGATGGCTCAACACCTCCAACCAAACAGCTCCTCAAACCAACACACATTCCTTCCCTGCCCTTCCAACTGTCTCTCCCTCCCACCCTGTCATCACTCTGTCCCTCTCAGCCTGGCACTGCAGAGCTCTGCTACACTCAGGCATTGCTCCAGCCTTAGCCCAGCCATTCCATTTCCAGGCCCCTTCCCAAGTGGGAAGAAGAGAGGACCAAAAGGTGCTCTAAGGCTCTATTTAGTTTTTCCCATCTGTGCTCTCCCTTCCATTCCCAAGCAAAAATCCTGTCTTGGAAAAATATGCACATTTCCTATCCATGTTTGGGATTCCTGGGCACATTCCTCACCTTGGAGCTTCCCAGGAAAAGCTCCAAGCAAGCTGAAAATTGCAGATACCTAGTAGGAAAGGGAAGTCTGGAAATTCCAGGTGTCACTGCCCTGTCCCTGTGCATCACCTCACTATTCTGTCAGCACTAAATCAGCAGCCAGAGCTGATAATGCTCTAAGGATCCTCCCAGGTTTCTGCCCCAGGGTTGCTTCTCAGAGCAGGAGATCCATCCCCAAGGTAGATATTACCTATTTGAAGTGGCTTCTCTGGTGCTGCAGCAGCTTTGGATCGAGGTGACATCCTGCTGCACGGGCTGGGGCACAGGAGCTGTTCACATGCACTGCATTTACCCCTCCCCAAGCCTGAGGTGATGTGACTTGGCCAAAAAAATACCCCAGCAAACTACTGGAGAAGGTTCCAAAGTGCCAAGACACCATCACAAAGGGTTTAGCTGCCAGGCAGCTCCCAAGCTCCACTGATGTGGGCAGGAGCGAGAAGATGTCTGGGAGCATTCTTGCATGGCTGAAGGTCAAGGAATGAAGAACGAGGCTTTGGAAGCCTGGGAGGGGCAGCAGGACCTCAGCCCCAGTAGCCAGCACAGAGTGCTGGGCTGGCAGTGCTGCTGATGCTGTCGTTGCCAGGCTCAGTTGCTAAGCACAGGCACAGAGGAGGCTCCAGCAACTCCTTCCTCCCAGGGCTTGGGAGGGGGAGAGAGGAGGGAGAAAGCCCTTGGGTTTGCATCCCCACCAAAATGTCTGTGGGTGCAAACAGAGTGTGGGGATATGCAGACAGAGCAGTGCTGTCCTCTGGGGCTTCACTGAGGGTGGCTAACCATGTCCTTCCCTTCCCTCACAGCATTCCTGACCTCGGATTGCAGCAGAGCTGTATGGGGGTTTGGCCAGGAAAGTGAGCTGGAAGAAACAACAACACAAGGGAAGGGAAGAGACATTCCCAGCCTTTCATCAATCACACAGTCATAGACTGGGTTGGGTTGGAAGGACCTTAAAGCTCATCCAGTCCCACTCCTGCCACGGGCAGAGACACCTTCCACTTCCCCCAAGTTGCTCCAAACCCCATCCAACCTAGCCTGGAACACTTCCAGCCACATCTTCTCTGGTCAACCCCAACCCCACTGTCAGCCACGAGTGCTTGTGCATCCCATTGCCAAATGAGCCAGGGAACTGCTGCATCCTGCCCTGCTGCACAAGAGCCTTGCACAACAGGCAAGTTTGCACATTTTCCTCTGAAATCAAGAATTACCCTGAAAAAAAATCTGGTTTAACACACAGTTATGGCACTGAGTTGGAATTTGAGAGGTCTTGATTGAGCCTGGACCCATGGGAAGATGCCAACGAGGTCAGGGAACCCTTGTGAGAGGTTTCACAAAACCAAGATGAGTTCACTCAAGTTCCCAAATCCTTTTTCAGAGGGAACTGAGCTGGCCCAGGTTTACAAATATGTTTAATAACCTAACAAGTGCAGACAGATGCCTTGGAGCCTTTACAAGTGCACCTGAGCTGTGCAGCAAACAGATCCTCTTACAACCCCCACTGGGCAAGGCTACACTGATTTAGGCATCTAAATAGCCTTGAAAATCTTGCCCTGGGAGCCCAAGCCTCAATGAAAGCATTCAGCATGATTCAAAAGCTTCTTAAAACTTTCCCTTTCCTTTCCCTGAGCATTTGTAAGATGAACACAGTGTAGATTACATTTTCCCTCACCAGTTCAGATATGGGAACGACTCAGTTCAGCTCAACTCACAAGTGAAATGAAACTGAGAAAATAGAAGTTAATTTGAGGGCAAAGTGACACAAAGGGGGTGGAATACTGCAAGGGACCTTCAGGAAATGTTTGTTTCCACATTGCCTGGCCTGGCCTTCTCTCCCCCTTGTGAGACCAATAATAAAATCTCACTTCTTACCAGTATTTTGGCCTCATTTGTGTCTTAATTCATACTGGGGGAGTTGATCAAACACTCCCGAGTCAAACTGGACAAATCCTAATCAGCATTTCCACTCAGTCTCATTGACAAGGTGCTAATTCTCAGCATCAAACCAATTTTTTTCCCATCTGTATTTCAAATAAGATTTGCATTTAAATGTCTCATCCATTGGCCTTGAACAAGCTCATTTTCATCTCAGGTGTTAGGTCTCCTTTACCTCAAAAGAAAAAGCCAAGGAAGGTGAAATCAGGTTCAAGGTGAAACTCATCTCCAACACAGCTCACAAGCCACAGTGGAGGCTTCATTGAACGATTCCCTCGTGATGAATTGTCATTATTAGTCTCTATTCCCTCTGTTACCAAACTCAAGTCATCAGGAAACGCTTAACAGCAGCTTTAATTCCATTTTGCCCTTAGACTTGTGTCCAGCTACAAAGCTCAACTCTCCCTCAAGGCCAGTGGGAATGAACTTGCCCCAAGGGAGATCTTGGGCCCAGGCACAAATCTCATCTCACAAATCATTTAGAGGACCTGAGTCCTCCTTGGAATTCTCATCATATCAACAGTCTCATCCTTCCACTGATGGAGAATAGGTGGTTTCAAGAGAACAACACAGTGGATGCAGAATTAGGCTGCACTAAGCTCTGAGGGAGTTGCAAGAGGGTTTTTTTTCCCCTTCCCATCATGTTTCACATTCCAGTTTATAAATTTACACATCAATTGATGACTCTGGTTGTCTTCTCATGCATTTTTAACTACGTGGGAAGCACAGAAGTTACACAACTCTACTCTGGGTAGCTGCAGGGAGGGCACTGTCCCCTTTTAGCCCCCAGGGCTCTCAGTGGGGAGACAGAAGTTCTGCAGGAGATGACACAGAAAAAAACTACTTCACCTTATGCCTCCCCCAGAATCCTACACCTTCAGATAGAAAACAAATCAAACACATCCCTTGGAACAAGCAGAAATTCCACTTATTAAAAGCTCTTCACTCTTGCACCACAATCCTCATTTCCCCACACTCTCCAAAGTGAAATATTGTGCATTTACAAGTGCTTTGAGATCTTCCACCAAAGCCTGTGCCAGGCACACAATTACACTTGTATTGTTGTGTTTGAATGACAACAAGAGCCCAACAGAAAGCAACCTCTCCTGGGAATTTTTGTTAGGATCCAAATCCAATTTTGAGTTGATTCTGTTAACAGCTCTTCCATATTCACTTCCTTGAAGTATTGCAGCACTTGATATTTATTACCTAATGCCTCCCTGTCACCTTGAGCAATCAATGAAAGTCACCTGAAGTTGTCAGTACACAGAAAAGTGAATAATTCACTTCCCCCAATGAGACAAAACCCCAAGACAGTCACATGCTGCAAACAGTGAATAGCTACAGAGGTTTCTCACAGATTCTCTGCAGAAACAATGAAACATCTCCATTAGATTGATTTTTTTTCAGTCCATTTACACATGAATTTCTTATAGGCAGCAACAAAACATGAAGTATTACTTCACAGAATCATGGAAGCATGGGGTGGGATGGGTTGGAAGGGGAATGGGGTGGGTCAGAAGGGGATGGGACATGGGGTGGGATGGGTTGGAAGGGGAACAGGATGAGTTAGAAGGGGAACGGGATGGGTTGGAAGGGAATGGGGTGGAAGGGTCGTTGCCGACCCTCCAGGGATGAGTTAGAAGGGGAACGGGATGGGTTGGAAGGGAATGGGGTGGGTTGGAAGGGTCCTTAAAGACCCTCCAGTCCCACCCCCTGCCATGGGCACTGCAAACTATCAGCTCTGCTCAACACTGTGTCCCTCTGTTCTAACATAACCTTGGCCACAGGTGGATGCTCCAACACTAGAAAAGCAGATTGATTTCTGCGCTGATCTGATGCAATTCAGAGCAATTCCTGTGCTAGGAACTAATGTGCCATGACTTGGACACAAATATTCCCAACTAGCTGTGCTGGATCAATCCACCCATGTGGAAGCCCAAACCATTTCCATACAGTTCCTGTACCCGGTGACCTCCATCTCTGTGTAACTAACAAAGAAACTCAGAACTTCTTTCTATTAACATCATCTTGTACGATTTTATTTTCCTTTCACCTCCTCCATTCATTTGAAACCTCATTTTCACCCATTGACATATTCCACTTTATCTTAGTTTTCAATCCCCAAAGCAGATCAATATCTTTCCTCTCCAATCTACATAGCTCTCAATCAAAGAGTTAACAAGGGGTGAACGCAATCGACTCTTAGGTTCAAATTGGGGATTTTTTTTGTAAAAAGTCTCATTTGTTAACTGCTCTCATGGCAAGACAAGGAAAAAACTCCCTGTAAGACCCCTCAGAGTTAGATTCCTGGGGAAAAAAACAAAGGTCATAATTTGTTCTCTAATTTAAGTGCAGGAGCAAATGACAGATCCTCCCCAAAACATCATTTTCTGGAGCACTTTAAATCCAGTCAAGTGAACTTGTTCTTCTTAAAATCACTTGATACAGTTAGAACCAATTCAGCTGTTTGTAAAGAGGCAACAACAGGAGGACCTTGCAGGGTTGGCCCTTAGGCCTTAATTCTTGGCCAAGGACCAGAAACCAGCACTGTATGTGCTCCTCAAAGAAGGTTCCCTGGGCTGTGGGACACCAGGGCAAGATCCACCATAGAATCACACGATGGTTTGGGGTGGAAGGACCTTAAAGCTCATCCAAATCTTCAGCTGTTTGTAAAGAGGCAACAACAGGAGGACCTTGCAGGGTTGGCCCTTAGGCCTTAATTCTTGGCCAAGGACCAGAAACCAGCACTGTATGTGCTCCTCAAAGAAGGTTCCCTGGGCTGTGGGACACCAGGGCAAGATCCACCATAGAATCACACGATGGTTTGGGGTGGAAGGACCTTAAAGCTCATCCAAATCTACCCAGGGATGGAAGGACCTTAAAGCTCATCCAGATCTACCCAGGGACACTTTCCACCAGCGCAGGCTGCTCCAAGCCCCATCCAACCTGGCCTGGAACACTCCCAGGGATGGAGCAGCCACAGCTGCTCTGGACAACCTGTGCCAGAGCCTCAGCACCTCCCAGGGAGGAATTCCTTCCTTCATGGTCAAGACCCAAGAACTTCCCTCAAAATCCCACAATCCTTTCCCTATGTTTTATCTCTAAGCACCATCAATAGTGTTGGACAGTTCCACGAGTTGTTCCTTCAGCACATGAGCTCTCCCAGGGGTTTCTCTAAAGCATCTTCATTAAAGTAACCTACCAAGTACAGAAATTCCAATACAGGTGTTTAAACACCCTTTGGAAAGCTGCAGGATTTGCAGAGCAGGACACCAGAGTCTGTGGAAAGGGAAGGAGCCCTGAGAGAGGTGAACAACCCTCAGACTGGTCACACTGTCCCTCTGATCAGTGCAGAGTTGTTGCCTTCAGGGGTCGTGTTCCACCCAACTCTGCAGAGTCCCCACACCCCCAGGGACCAATTCCCTACCCTTCAAACCCTTCATTATTCCAGCAGGAGGAGCTGAGTTCAATATTCCCAGGCTGAATCCTCCTCCAAGTGGTGCTTAACCTTAATGAAAACATCTCAGGGTGGTTGCTGACAGATGTGCAGTGTCCAGGATTGGTGCCTAACCTTCTCCTAATGGAGACAAACCAACAATAGAGGGACATAAACAATATGTGCATGATGCAAGAAACATCTCTAACCATGGCCTGGACTTTGGCAAAGCACCAGCTCCATTATCCTCTGAAGGAGAGCTCCTTTCTGGGAGGGGAATATGTTTTTTCTGGATATTAAAGGGGAAAAGAACACTGAGCTGTGCCTTTGTTCAAGCAGAATTGAGCTACATTTGCCTCCAACTTCAGCTGCTCATCACTGGCACATTGAGCCTCTGAAGGTCCAGATCCTCCTTTGCCCAGCAGCAAGGAGGAGAGGGGAGAATCCTGCAGGCAGGAACGTGTTTAAAGGCATGAAGGAGGCAGGAATGAGACCCAGTACCTCCAGTATAAACCATCACACCCCAACACATCATTCCCTGCCGTAAAGTTCCTCAGCAAACTTTCTGTGAGTGAAATCCAACCCAGACACTAAGGAAATGCAGTCAACCTGCTCTTCCAGGCAACAAGCTCCACCTCAGGCCTCTCACTCCAAAAGCGATGGTCTAAATACCACTAAAAAAAAAAAAAAGGATTTCAAGCTCTGCTTTTGCTAGCTGAACTAAAAATTCTATTGATAAAGTGCTGATAAATAACAGGAACCACAACAAGGAAACAAGGTCTCCATTTGAGCTCTGCCATCCTGGGCACATCCATCTCCATAATATATTAGGTAATACTATCAGCTCAGTGTTATTTTTTTCCCCTCTATAGGCAAGAAGATGATTGAAGCAACTACTTCAAAGGCAGAGTCTGTAGCAGGTTAAAATCAGAAGGTTCAGCCCATCCTCTCAGTCAATATTCTGCTCTTCTAAAGAGCTATCCAACTCCCTGATGCTTCTGGCAAGTTCTTAGCCTAAATCTTCTCCCTTCCCACCCCTGTTGAGTACACTGTGCTGGTAAAGTCTCCAGTCTTTGGATAAAATGTGGATATAAACATAGAAAGAGCATAAAGGCAATTCCAGATGACTTAGAGAAGGAGCTGAGCAACCCGTGCCAACCCTTCCTGCCACACGACCTGCAGCTGATTCTACTTCTGACCTTTTTTTTTTTCTGTGCCAAGAATACTTTCATTCCTTCGAGTTCAGCAGCAAACAGACAACTCTCACCTCAAAATGTCATTCACAATTAATCCCAAATTGTACATGAAATGGTTGAATTCACTCCATGCAATCAAGGCAGAGGAGCAAGAGCCTCAAACTTGTGCAGCTAATCAACCCAGAGCAATTTGTATCTGCTGAAAGCCTTTCCCAAACAGCCCAAGATTTCTCTCTGCAGAATAAATCTGTGCATCCTTGCAGGCTTTGGCAATGCTCCTTATCCCCAACTCCCAGAGGGGGAAGGGGAACAGAGTGGCTGAGGTTCACACCCTGAAGGATTTCCCAGTGCCAACAGCCACAGGGAACAGCAAGAATTGGGAGCTAAGGACTCTGCAAGGCAAGAGAGTGTGCAAACAGCAGGAGAGCACTGAACCAGAAAATCCCCAGTTGTGGTTAATTTTCCAACTGTGATTAACTCCTCTTTCTTGGCTACTCCAGGACTTCTTGCACCTCTTATTCCAAGGGGCTGTGGGAGCAGAGTTTGGTGGAGCAGCCTCATCCCCCTGGGCTCACAGCTGAGACACAGACAACATCTTCTCCACTCAAGCAAATTTCAGCAGCACTGAGACAGGTGGCTGAAACCCAAATAAAGCCATTTCAGAGCCATTTCATTAGGACAGAAGAGACTTCACGTTCCAGAGAGCTGCAGAGGCCAAAGGAACAAATCTTGTCTTCCTTTTGTTTTAAAGTGTTCCGGATAACGACACCTTGATTTGATATTTGTTTTATCTGCCTTGAAATGGAACCTGCAGACATTGTGATAAATGGATTGAGAAATTGTTCTGCTTCAGTGTAGCCACTGTAAAATGCCTCTGCTGGCACAGACAGAGCTCAGACCTCGTCTGCAGCAAAGAAACAGCTCCAAAGCTTCTCAGGAGCAGCAGAATGGCATTTCTGAGCTCAGGGCTGGTGTGGAATGACACACAGCAGGGAGATCTAGTCTGCTCCTAGCTCTGCTGGGTGACCTTGGGCAAGCCTGGCTCTGTCTCCCACCTTCCCTGCACTTCCAGCACATCCTGGGGCACCCACTGCTGCTGCCCAGTCCCACAGCAGGGGAAAAAATGCCTCCTCATGTGGAAGGAAGGGGAAAGAATTCCCAGCAGCATATAGGATGCTGGAGATTTCCTTGTGGTTTGATGGAAAGTAAGAGCTGCTCCCTGAGAGCATCAAGAACTCCCAAGGAGGAAGCTCAAACGCCAATGAGGGTTGAGAACTTCTCTTGGCTGCAGCTCCAGCCCAAGAGTCCTGCACAGCTGATGTATGAGCAAACACAGAGCTGTGCTGGGGGCACTGGTGACCTCTCTCATGTGTTTTCCTTGGCTAAATGTGGCTTGAGAAGCAGAAATCCAGCAGTGTGGGCAGAAAGCCTCTCAGGGTTGTGGTCCCATCTGCCTTCACAGCACTCAAGCACTTGTTGATAGCTTGGATTGTTCACTCTGCCAGGCAAGAGCTGCCTCTGTGTGTGCTTAGGGAGAATTTCTCCATGGAAAGGGCTGTCAGGCATTGGAATGTGATGCCCAAGGAGGTGGTGGAGTCATCAGCCCTGGAGGTGCCCAAGGAACAACAGGACAAGGCACTCAGTGCTCTGCTCTAGCTGACAAGGAGGTGATGGGTGACAGCATGGACTTGGTGATCCTGGAGCTCTTTTCCAATCTGATTCTGGGAGCAAACTCAACACAATGTGATGAGGATTTACTGCACATATTGGAGCTCCCAATAAAAACACTTTGAGGAAACATTTCAATAAGCAGCAACATAGAGTTGTCACTAAAATGCTGAGCTGGGCTAGTTCCCAGGCAGGATGGATGGGGCCATGGGCAGTCTTCCTGGTGGAGCAAAAAAGCCTTATCTGGTTTTAATTCCCTTTAAATTCTGATTCCCTTAACTTTTCCATCATTCTCTGTTGGGTATCAGAGCCAACAAATGGGATGACAGTCCCAACAGACAACTCAGTGCTGGAGTTAGCACCTCAAACAGCATTGAATCTTTGCTACTTAATCATTTCATTCTGCGGCCCTGAAAGCCTCATCTTCCCTTTTCCATTTGAATGTGCTCGATTTTCTGTTGGGAAAAAGGCTAATTTACATCTAGGCCCATTCAAGGTGTTTCTGAACCTCCCAATGCCTAGAAATACTTAGAAACATGGAGGGGAGCAAAGTATTATTTAAAATCCACTCAGCTAAACAAAGCTTTGCTGTAATTTCACTAAAGCCCCTGAAAAAAATGACTCCAGCCCAATGTCTCAGGATACTCCTTGTTAAGAATGGAGTTAGTAAGACTTTTCTTGCAGCACCAAATGCACAAAGACAGCTAAGACTTCCTGACCCCCCCCCAAACTGACCCTCAGCATTAGCATAACCATCTCTCCTCTAGTCAAACTCCATAGCAAATTCCCTGGGAGTCAGAGCACGGGCAGAACATCAGCACAGCTGGGAAATTTGGCATTTCACACAGGACCCAGAGCAAGGCAACGAGCACCACCCAGCAATGCAATGCTTGGAAATCCCTGCAGCACTGCTGGAAGTGCTTCCCAGCAAACTGGGAGGGGTGAAATATTATCCTTACTTGTCCCTGCCAGTAAACTCCAGAGGCACAGTCAGCTGTGCATAAGGAGCCTTCAAAACAGCCATTTTTTTGTGTATATCCACACCCACGGGGGCAATGAGTACCCCAAATGCACCTTCTAGTGCAGATTTACAGCTGGTTACCCAGAGGGACACAGAAAGGAGTAAATACCTTTTCTGTCCACACCTCTGACAGTCCATAAATGGAATTTCAGAGTCACAAACCACATATAGAGGCCACACATGGATCACCATAGCCTGACAGCCAGAGGCACTGGGATATTGCCCAGGGAGGTGGTGGAGTCACCAACCCTGGAGGTGTTTAAGAGGTGTCTGCGGATGATACTGGAGGGTTTAGGGTTTGGAGGTTACAGCAGACACAGGTTAAGGGTTGGACTTGATGATCTCCTCCAGCCTTGATGGTTCTGTGATTCTCTGTCAATCTCAACACTGAAATCATCACTGGACCCTTCAAACTAAAAGAGGAAACTACCCAAACCACTTCCTCTCCCCTACTAACCACAGCCACAATCAACTTCACATCCCCAAGCAGCACCTTCCCTCCCTCAGCTCCATCCCTGCCCAGCCAGAGCTCGTTATCCTGGTGGAAGGAACCACATCCCTTGTGCTTTAGAAAGGAGCTGTGGGCAGCAGGACTGCAGACATGGCACAGCTGATGTGATGGGAGCAGCATTTCTTCTTCCCCTTTGCATTTAGCAGCAGCCAGAACTACAGAGGGACAGTTCTACATCCACAGCTTTGCTGCCACACTATGGGAGCTCTTGGTTATTGCTCCCTCCACAAGCCCCACGAACCGGAGAGGTTGGAGCTGGAGCCTCTTGGAACTTTGTCCTCCAGAGGTTTGTGCTTTGCTCAGCGAAGGTGCTAGAAATCCAAGCCCAGACTGACCTCTCTGGGATTCCACCCCAAACTCACCACACACCCTGCAAGGTCTGTGCCTTCACCCCCTGTGCACCACTGCACACCCAGCACTGAGCCACTGGTTTCAAAGTTGGCATCTTGCTTAGACAGAGAGATCATTACTGGGATTTCAGCATTTAAAGAGAGGAGCTATTGATCTGTGCCTCTAGCTCTGATGCAGGGAAAAACCAGCTGAGGTCTAAAAAGCTTCTGCAGATCTTCTGCTCACAAAGGCAAACAACTCAGAGCATCAACCTCTGGGTGAAGGACCCAGAACAGCTCAAAATGCAGAGGGAAGGGACATGAGGCCTGAGAAGGAAAGATTATATGCTCAGCTATAAGCTCCACAGTGAAGCCTGGAAGATCCAGTTTGAGTAAGCTACAGACAGCTCAGAAGAAGAAAAGGAGCTGTAACCCTCTGCTCGAGTAAATCATGTATTTAGGTATGTCTACATCAGCCTACTTGTCTGAGAAAAGCACAACAGAAGCTGCTGGAATGGTTCTCCCCTGTGCAGAGGCTAAATGTTCATGCTGAAGAAAGGAAAAATATTCCCCAAGCTAAATCTTCACCATGACTTAGGACTTGTAGCTTGCCTGGGTGGGTTTCTACCCTTTGCTAACAGATCCCTCCAGTCAGCAAAACTGTTCAGCTCCACTGCCAGAGAGCTCAGGGGCAGCAGTTCCTCCCAAGCCCGTTAAAGGTAACCTGCCTTACATAAGAAAAGCAGTGTTGCATTCCAAAGTTTTCCCAAAAAAAAAAAAAAAAAAAACCAAAAAACCCAACCCTGAGCCCAAGGAGCTTTCATACACATCAACACCCAAACACACATTCCTCCAGCCTAGGATACAGCAGACAAGACAAGGTTCCTTGGAAACTCTCGGAAATGGGGCACTGCACAGTGTGGAGAGAAACCAGTGCCAAACACTCCTCTCCCACTCTTCCCCCTCCTACACACACAGAAGGACAGTCCCTAAATATTTGCTGTTTACACCAGAAATAAACTTCAGCCTTGGCTATGCTTTTGCTACGAGGGCAGCTGCAGAAAGGAGGTAGAGACAGAAGCAAACTGCCCCCAAATTCAAGTCTTTCGCTATTTACAAGTCAATAAATGCCTATTTCAGCCCCAAAAACACACGATGCCGAGGCCAAGGAGCTCATCTAGCCCAGACATTCAACTTGCAAGGCAGAAGGAAGACGAGGAAAGTGCTTCCATCTTCATGCAAGGCATCCAAAAAATCTATTCTATCAGCTGTGAGCAAACACCAGGGAAACGAACCCCTGAATTAAGATGCAAGGAAAAGCCAGAGGAGGAAACCGTGATGGCATTTCTCACAGTCATCCTGCACATCACCCAGCAAAGAGCCGGCGAACCAGCCCCTAAATAGAGCCACCTTGCTCACCCCATCGCTCCCAAAGGATGCTCAAGGCAACGATCTCCTCCCAAAAGCTCCGAAGCAAACACTCTCCGGTACCCACCACGCCAAAGGATGCGCGTAC